>NC_142937.1:68902562-68942562 GCF_046866305.1 Octopus bimaculoides | reverse complement strand
TGAATTATTATTATTATTATTATTAATAATAATAATAATATTAAAGCTGCAAGCTGGCAAAATTGTTAGCACACTAGGTGAAATGCTTCGCAGCATTTCGTCTGTCACTATGTTTTGAGTTCAAATTCTACTGAGGTTGATTTTGCTTTCATCCTTTCAGGGTCAATAAATTAAGTACCAGTGAAGCACTGGGGTTGATGTAATCAACTAGTCCCTCCACAAATTTCAGGCACTGTGACTTTAGAAGATATGATTATTGTTATTATCATCATCATCATTATTATTATTATTATTATTATTATTAAGGCAGCAAGCTGGCAAAATTGTTAGCACACTAGCTGAAATGCTTAGCAGTATTCCATCTGTCGCTATGTTTTGAGTTCAAATTCCACTGAAATCGACTTCACCTTTCATCCTTTTGGGAGCGATTAAATAAGTACCAATCAGATACTGGGGTCATTGCGATGAATTGTCCCCTTCCCCACAAAAATCCAGGCCTTGTGCCTATAGTAGAAAAGATTTTTATTATTATTGTTATTATTATTATTAAGGCATCGAACTGGCAGAATCGTTAGCACACTGGGTCAAATGCTCAGCAGTATTTCGTCTGCTATGTTCTGAGTTCAAATTCCACCAGGGTCAACTTGGCCTGTAATCCTTTTGGGGTTGATTACATAAGAACCAGTTATGCACTGGGGTCAGTGTAATTGACTTAATCCTTTCCTCAAAATTTGAGGCCTTGTGCCTCCAGTAGAAAGGATTATTATTATTATTATTATTGTTATTGTTATTTATTTTTATTATTATTAGGGTTGCAAACTTGCTGGCTCATGTGTTGGATGAAATGCTTCTATGGCTCTTGCTCAACTGAAGCCTTATGAGTAAATCTGGTTGTTGGAAATTGAATTAAGCCTATTGCACACACACACACACACACACACAGTTGTACACAAGAAAATGTGTGTGTTTGACCATGTCTTCTTGCCCTAACACAGCACACTATAAACAAACTCTATAAATATATACAATATAAATAAACTCCTTGTCATCAATTTGCAACCTCCTTTGGGAATGTGTCTGGTTAATGTACTGTTCATTGTACTGGTCAATGTACTGTTCAAAGGATTAGGCAAAATGCTTCTTGCTTGGGAGCAAATGATAGTTGGTGACAAGAAGAGCATCCAGCTATATAGAAAATCTGCCTCACAAAATTTTTCTGACTCATGTAAGAATGGGAAAGTAAATGTTAAAATTATGGAAGACACATACTGTGGTAACTTTAATCAACTAAACCGTCCGCACCAAATTTGTGGTTTTGTATCTGTCATAGAAATTGTTATTGTTATTATTATTTTCAGTAAGGTGGTGAGCTGGCAGAACTGTTATCATGCCAGGTAAAATGGCTAGCAGAATTTCTTCCGTCTTCTTGTTATGATTTCAAATTCTGCCAAGGTTAACTTTGCCTTTCATCCTTTCAGAGTTGATAAAGTAAGTAACACTTGAAAACTGGGGTTGATGTAATTAACTTAACCCCTCCCCCAAAATTTCAAGCCTTGTGCCTATTGTAGAAAAGGTTATTATTATTGAGGTGGTGAACTGGCAGAATTATTACCAAGCTGAACAAAATTCTCAGTGGTATTTCTTCTGGATTTACATTTTAAGTTCAAATTCCACTGAAGTTAACTTTACTTTTCATCCTTTCAGAGTCGATAACATAAGTACCAGTCATGTTCTGGGCGTCAACTAACTCCTGCCTTCTGAAATTATTGCTTTTGACCCATAATTTGAATCAATTCATTATCATTATTTTTGACTATTATTATTATTATTATTATTATTATTATTATTATTATTATTATAAGTTGGCAAGTTGGCAGAATCATTAGCATGGTGGGCAAAATGCTTAGCAGTATTTAGTTCGTCTGTACGTTCTGAGTTCAAATTCCACCGAGGTCGATTTTTGCTTTTCACCCTTTTGTGGTCGAAAAATTAAGTACCACTTGTATACTGAGGTCGATCTAATTGACTGGCCCCCTCCCCCAAAATTTCATGTCTTGTGCCTATAAAAGAAAGGATTATTATTATTATCATTATTATTATTATTATTATTATTATTATTATTATTATTATTATTAAGGCGGCGAGCTTGCAGAATCATTGGCGTGCTGGACAAAATGCTTCACAGTGTTTTGCCCATCTCTACATTCTGAGTTCAAATTCCACCGAAGATGACTTTGCCTTTCATCCCTTCGGGTCAATAAATTAAGAACCAGTTGAGTAGTTAGTCGATGTAATTAAGATAGCCCCTCCCACCAAATTTCAAGCCTTGTGTTTATAGCAGAAAGGATTATTATTATTATTATTATTATTATTATTATTCAATGAGAGAGCAGTGCTTGCCATCAAAGTGACACTGGGGTACAAATATATGAAGCCCAGTATACTTATTATGACAACTCATCTGATAAGGGTATACCAAACTCATGCATCACAATAAGTGCCTGATATGGTGATCTCATATTAAGATAAACAGCACATGACCTTGCAGGTGGGACACAGTTGGAATTTCGTGCAGGTTGAGTAGACCATCATGCTCAACAAATCCTGGAATAAGGGTTATTTAAGAATGATGAATGATTCACCCATGTTTCCAAAGATGAATTATTCAAACCCTCTCCTACTACTTTTGCCCATGATCCGAGATGCACACGTTGTCAGCCACTAAGGAACATGTTCAACTAGTTACGATCAAGCAACTGACAAGCAAATTTGTGGTATTGAGCAGAATATTTGCTGTAGCCCATCTTTTATACCAGGACAAAACATGTACTTGATAACACTTCCAATCAGTTAAGATCAGAAATTATGTGAGCCACTACCTGATATTGCATCCGGGCATTATTATTATCAAGGTAGTGTGCTAACAGAATCATCAGCATGCTGAGCAAAATGCTTAGTATTTCATCTGTCACTACATTCTGAGTTTAAATTCTGCCAAGGTTGATTTTGCCTTTCATCCTTTCAGTTTTGATAAATTAAGTACCAGTGAAACACTGGGGTTGTTGTATTTGACTGGTCCTCTCCTTACAAACTTCAGGCTTTGTTCCTTTATTGGAAGGGATTATTATTATTATTATTATTAGTATCATCATTATTATTATTATTAAGGCAGCAAACTTGCAGAACCAAGAGTTTCTCAGAGAAACACTATGCGGTTATTGTTCCAGCTCTTTACATGCTGAATTCAATTTCAACCAAGGTGAACTTAACCTTTTATCCTTTTGGGTTCAATAAAGTGTAGTACTTAACAGATAATGGGTCAATACAATCAACTAACCTATTCTTCTCTTCAAAAGTGCTGGCCTTGCGCTTAAATCAGATATTTATATTATTATTGTTATTAGGTTTTGATGTTTCAGGTCTCAGTCAGAGACCAGAAAACACAGCAAGTTAGACTTCTAACTGTCAGCTTTATTTATGGTTAACAATAACCTATTTGAGGCATGTTATTTGTAACAGTGGTTGCTGAGTGCTCTATAAGTTTTGTATGTTCCGAGTTGCCTATGCACGCAACTTGATATCCTTTTCCTGTTTGAACTGCTTTCATAAATATTGGTAAAGCCTATGTGAAAGCCATTGATATTACAACTGCCAATTTCCCCTTATTAATCGCCATTGGCTCTCTGTTAATGCAAAGCTAAGAACAATTCAAACATGTCATATGCCCTGGCTGCTAATTATTGTAAGGGAGATAATCACATCTAGATCAATCATAACAGAATTAGAAGCTTGAATTTTAAATCAGAAAAGATCAATGCACAAGATGTACAGAATAGGTGCAGAAATGGCTGTGTGGTAAGTAGCTTGCTTACCAACCACATGGTTCCAGGTTCAGTCCCACTGCATGGCACCTTGTGAGAGGATTTGGTAGAAGGAAACTAAAAGAAGCCTGTCGTATATATATATATACATATATATATATATATATATATATGGCACCCAAAAGGTTGTCAGGTGCTTACCACCTTTTATTACTTGGGCAATGTTTTGCATGCGCTATATATTGTAATCTGGTGGTAGGAAAGAGCAACGACATTCTCAGGGAAACTCTAGTTGTTGATGAGGATGAAGCAGCTGATCTGTTTCAGACTAATTCTAGGCTATTGTTCCTTACAGATAACTTGCAGAAATATATAGCCTTGAAGTGCTTACCAAAGGACACTACCAGTTCACAGAGATGCTGTTAAATGGGACATGTGTGTAAAGTGATTAAACCATATAGCATACTCTTGTGCAGTGTCTGAGTATTGCTGACTTGAGGCTTTAAGTTAAACAGTTGTTGTCACATGTAGGAGAAATGCAGCTGGGCAAATCAATTGTGACGCTTGCCTCTTCACAAATTTTAAAAATAAATGTCGTTCTTCTATGAGGTTGTTATGCTGAAAGAAATTTTGTTTTAGACAAGGCTGAGAGAATAATTGAAGAAAGACACATCTCTCTCTGATCAAGCCCTCATCAACATTTTCAGGTTTCATTTTGCAGGAGTGACTGTGTAGTAAGTAGCTAGCTTACCAACCACATGGTTCTGGGTTCAGTCCCACTGTATTGCACCTACTATTGCCTCAGGCTGACCAAAGCTTTGTGAGTGGATTTGGTAGACAGAAACTGAAAGAAGCCAGCATGTATATATATATATATATATATATATATATGTATATGTATATGTTTTGTGTCTGTGTTTGTCCCAAATTCATCACCTGACAACCGATGTTGGTGTGCTTGCATCTCCGTAACCTAGTGGTTTGGCAAAAGAGTCCAATAGAATAAGTACTAGGCTTACAAAGAAGTCCCAGTGAATTTGTCACAAGGTGGGTTACTGTGGCTGAAAAAGCTAGGGTGAATGGACCTGGTGAACCTAGATGTGGCCTAGTTGAAAGTCCTGTATCAGGAAGACTGCATCATCCTTGTGTTCATATATTTTGAATGCTAGATATACATTTTATACCATTCCTTCTTCTCTTCCTTTCTTCCACTCATTTTTATAACAACTGCCCCCCCCCCCCCCCCACATACGTACACTCTCACAAACTGTAAACTGAACTTGTAACATACTCCTCGTCTGATGTCCCTGTGGCAAATAAAAGAAATTATTATTATTATTATTATTATTATTATTATTATTATTATGAGTGGTTGGCGTTAGGAAGGGCATCCAGCTGTAGAAACTCTGCCAAATCAGACTGGAGCCTGGTGTTGCCATCCGGTTTCACCAGTCCTCAGTCAAATCGTCCAACCCATGCTAGCATGGAAAGCGGACGTTAAACGATAATGATGATGATGATGATGATGATTATCATACATCTGAGGCTTCTATGGTTTAAGCAAAAAATTCTAATTATTTTTATCAACTGAAACATCATCAATACAGAAATCAATGTTACTAACATTGCCAAATCTCTCTCTCTCTCTTTCTCTCACTTCCTCTCTCTCTCTCACTTCCTCTATCTCCCCTCTCTCCCTCTCCTTCTCATTCTCTCTCTCACTCTCTCTCTCTCCCTCACAATATCCTTACCACACCCCAGTAGTATTTTTAATTCTTTCTTTCTTTGTAGGTTCTTTAGTCTAAAGATCTATTTCAGATACATAAAACATTATTATTAATTTTATTATTTTTATTATTATCATTATTATTATTTATCATCATCAGTCTTCTTCTTCTTCTTCTCATTATTATTATTATTATTATTACTATATATATATTTATATTATTGTTTATATTTTCATTTTCGTCATCATCATTATTGTTATTATTATTATTATTATTATTATCATCATCATCATCATCATCAGACTGCACTGTATGCTGCCTTGTGCATGGTTTCGTTTAATGTTGTGCCATATTTGATATGCTGTTTGCTGTTTGGAATTGAATTGAAAACTAATTGAATTTGTTTTAAGAGATTTTCTGCTGTGTTTGTTGTTTCGTCTTTAATTACATTTTTATGTTTGTTTTATTTATTTCTTTATTTATGTTTTCGAGTTTCCCAGTTGCTATTTATATCTAACTTTGTCGATAAGCTACTAAATGTTTCAGTCATTGGCAAAAGGCAGTTGAACAGAGCAAGCCACCATTGGGAGAGATGAGTTTAGAATTAAAAGTGAAAATCAACACACACTACATAGAAATTAATGTTAAAAAACAAAAATACAGCCATTGTTTTTTTGGTATATTTCTTTTTGTAAATTTTATATTTTAATGTAAAAAAAATTTAACCTTTTTTCTTTTCCTTCCAGGTTAATAAATGTATTTGTGTGATTTTGTGTTTCATCATAAATATGCAATGCATACATACAGATGCATAGATACACATTTGACACATCATGTATATATCTATATATATATATATATATATATATATATATATATATATATATATATATATGTACACCAGTATAAGCACATAAATGCAAAACTAGGTGGGAAAAAAAAATAGTACACGAATACCAGTGGTAGAGTAATATGCTTTATTAAAGAAGCAGCAAAAATATCACAAAAACTGTTACTCAGAGTTTCACGTTCCCCTAAACAAAACTGTCCAATGAATGGGAATGTGAAACTCTGAGTAACAGATTTTGTGATGTTTTTGCTGGTTTTTTAAAAAAGTATATATATATATATATGTCATCATCGTCATCGTTTATGCATATATATGTGCGCATACATATATGCATATACATATATATATATATATATATATATATATATATATATATATATATATATATATATATATATATACATATATATACATATGTATGCATATATGTGCATATATATATAATGTATATTATATGTATGTATATATATATATATATATGTGTGTGTATATATATATATATATATATATATATATATATACACACACACATACATATGCGTATATATATATATGCATATATATATGTACATATATATATATGCATATATATATGTACATATATATATATATATATATATATATATATATATATATATATATATATGCATATGTATATATATGTGTATATATAATGCATATATGTGTGTGTGTTTGCAAATTGTAAATGAATATCTTTCTTTCTCTATTAGTGAGTGTATGCATGTGGGTGAGTGTGCATGCTTATATATTATATATTACTTTTCAGAGGAAAAGTTTGATAGTGACTTCAACATATCAGTGTTGTTTCCTTCATCATCAAACTGTATATGCATATACTTTTGATAATGAATATATCTATAAGTTATACCTTAAAACATTACATGTATGTATGCATATTTGTGTGTATGAGAATGTTAATACTGGAAAGATATATACCAATATATGTATGCTTATTTATGCATTACTATGCATATACTGATTGAGCAATATGCACAAATGACATATATTTAGCTATGTATATATACCCTGTGAATTAATACTTTTGTTTATAATGATATTTTTGATACTCTGTTTTTTTTTTTTTTGCATAGATTAAAACTATGATTTCTAAACCATATATACATGCCTTCATATCAAATCATCTATGATAGAAACATTGCTGTAATGTCAGATAGAATCTTGGAGATAATGACACACATGTAAATTTACCCTACATTCTTTGCACTGCAAAAGATATCAGAATATCTTTGTTAAATAGATTCAATAAATGTCCTATGAATTTTAGAATCTATTATGCAAATTGCCTATCCATCTTCAAAACAATTTGCTTTCATGCATGCACCCACACTCATGTATGTGTGCATGTGTGTATATGTATATACATATATATCCACACACACAAATATACATACATACATACAATACACAATAGTAGAGTCACTGAAGCTATTACATTGCATCCACATGCTCTTCTTCACTTTTACCTCACAATTTGTTATTATTTCTGAAATAATAATAATGATCCTTTCTACAATGGGTACAAGGCCTAGAATTTGTGAGTGGGGTGTAAGTTGATCACATCGACCGCCGTACTTGACTAGTACTTAATTTATCAACCCTGAAAGGATGAAAGGAATGTTGACCTTGGTGGAATTTGAACAGAGAACGTAAAGATAGGTGAAATACCGCCAAGCAATTTTGAGGTAAGGTGTTAGTTAATTAGATAGACCCTAGTGCTTAACTGGTATTTGTTTTATAGACCCAGAAAAGATAAAAAGGCTAAGTTGACCCCTGCATAATTTTAACTTGAAATATAAAGTGCTGTAAAAAATGTCATTAAATATTTTGTCTCATATGCTAACAATTCTGTCAGCCCATCACCTTAGTAGTTATAATAATTTTCTCCTACCAGACACAAGGCCTGGAACTTTTGTGGGAAGTGGGTGGGGATGGGGGTTACTAGTCAATTACATCAACTCCAGTGCTCAACTGGTACCTATTTTATTGGTCTCGACAGAATGTAAAGCAAAGTCAACCTTATGTTCACAAGGGCCCAAAACAATATCAAAGGACAAATTTCAGCATACAAAAAGTGTGAAGCTTGCTTCAATCAAAAGGAATTAACATTAATAAGAATATACAAAAGATATGAACATAGAGCGAAAAGAAATTAATCCCCCAGTAATGGGGCAATCCATGAAGAATAATTCATGGGAAACGCAACACAAAAAGGCCCTGATTATCCTACCAACTCCAAGGCATAGAAACTGCTGTCTCCCTGTTTCTTTCACTCTATGAAGAAAAGCAACCCAAACACAGGATAGGCCAAAATAATAACAGATAACAGAATTTTGGCACAAGGCCAGCAACTTTGGTATGAGTGTTTTGATCAGTTACATTGGCCCCCAATGGTAGAATGGCATTTTATTTTATCAAAACTCAAAGAATGCAAGACAATATTAAACTTGACAGCAATTGAATGATTTGATTTCAAAATTCAAAAAGCCCACACAAATACCAGAAAGCATATTCTTTGGTGCTCTAACATTTCTGCCAGTTAGGTGCCAATAATAACAATAATAATAATAATACATTATTTACATTTGTAAGATATTTGTCCTCATCTTGTTTGTTGTTAACACAACATTTAGGCTGATATACCCTCCAGCTGATATAACCTTGACTGATATACTGACTTGGGGAAATTTCAAACCTGGGTTCTCATTCCTAAATTATATTTCAATGTTATTATTATCATTATTCAGGTCACTGCCTGGAATCGAACTCGGAATCTTGGGGTTAGTAGCCCACGTTCTTAACCACTACGCCATATACTTGTAGACAATTATGGAGTTAATTTTAGGGCTTATAACTTTAATATTTTCTTATCCTTCCTTAATACCGGTTTATATCTAAGGCCAGCAATTTTAAGAGAAGTACAAGTGTTCAACTGGTACTTATTTTATCAACCTCGAAAGGTAGAAACACAAAGTTGACCTCAGGGGAATTTGAATTCAAAACATAAAGACAGATGCTTAGGAAGTTGTTGTCCTAGCATATGTGCTGCTTCTTTTAGTTTTTGTATTTTTCAATGGTGTTCTCTTTCTATTATTTTAACTTCATCCCACAGGGGGAGGTGGCATATGGCATATGGCGTAGTAGTTAAGATCGTGGGCTACTAACCCAAGATTCCAATTTCAATTCCAGGCAGTAACCTGAATAATAATAATAATAATAATAATGATAATAATAATAATCAGACAAATACATAACAAAACATCAGGACTAAAAAATATATACAACACACAGAAAATAGCACTACTAGGCTATGCACACTTTCACTACAATAACTATAAGAGCATCACAACAAACTACACTCATGAGATCTTATATGACTAGTAAGTCTTGCTCTTAACAAACAAATTCTACTGCAGATCTTACAAATATTTTCAAAGCAGAAAAGTATCTGGGATTGTAGTTAAGCCTTGTCTACGAAGTGCTCATTTCATGATAGATTGTTCAATTCTTCAAGCTTCAAATGCCTTACATCTTTTATAGATCATTTGATTCCAAACCGTTTGATCTTGTGTCATCTGCTCCCAGTGTTCAACTTTCACATTAAGAGCTCAGGAATATATATATCTGTGTGTGTTTGTATTTGTGCCCTTTTGTGTGTGTGTGTATGTGAATATGAGTGGTAGATGAATAAATATATATTAACATATATATCAAGATTTGGATAATATGTACCAGAGGTTGAAAATTGTTCTCATATGCTATGAATTTGAGTTCTTGTCTTTGCAATATCATCTGTTCTTAGACAAGGATCTAACTTTCACTTCCCTCCAGTATAGCCATGTATCAAATATGCTACTTGTCACTTCTACTGTATAAGCAAATATTAGGTTAAAAAAGGGATTCTTGTAAGAGAATTTTATAATTTTTAAGTGACTTCCTGTAGTGTTAAGGAGCTGGAGAATGGTTCAGGTGCTCTATTTCTAACCATGCTAACCATGTGTTACTCTACCCTTGCACTCTTAAGAAACTACCCACCCTCTGATCCACTGTCCATATTCTCTTTTATGCTTACCGTCTTGTAACTTGAGAGTTTGCTCTGGCACCCCTCTTATCCACTGTCCATATCTTCTCTTATGCTTACTCTCTTGTACCTTGGGAGTTTGGTCTGGCACCCGACCACTACCAGCTTTATGATCTTCCCTGCTACTTCTGTTCTTCACCTCCCTTTTATAACACAGGGTAGACATGTATCTCCTCAGTAGCACAGGCATCTGAGCTCATTTTTCTATCATATTTTATCCTCTTAAAGCCACCATGCCACTCTCAAATATTCCCCAATTTTAATCAAGTGAGAGGGATTTTTTCCTGCTTCTTTTGGTGTCTCACAAGCTCCTTGGCAACCTCACTATTGTCAGTGGAATGAAAAAAAAAAACCAGTCAGTACACACTGTAGATCAGTTGCCATTAGAAAGGGCATCCACCTATAGCAACCATGCCAAGGCTGGCATTGGTGTTTGTGGCAGCCTTGGAGTTGCCAGAGCCTATCAAATGTTGCTGCTGCTGCTGCTGCTGCTGAAATAAGTAAGATTTGATAATGGTCATTTATATTCTACTGCCAATAGTACCATTACCAATACTACAAAACCACATATAAGACTCCGTTACCAATGTTACCAGTCCTCACTATTTCTGTCTCTGCTAACACTCACTATCACCACCACCAGCAACAACAGAAACAACCTTGTCACATAGCTTATATGTAGGACCATTACCACTACTTACTCCTTTAGGTGTGACAGAAGATGACTTAAAACAGAATCTTTATTTATAAAAGAAGACTTACAAAAATAAAGAAGAAAGAAAGATGTGGGTGGGGGAGAGAAAAAGGAGAGGGAAGAAAATTAAATGAAAGCAGAGACATTTCTTGACCCTGAATTACATGACTTTAGAGAGCCATACAATTATGGCTAATGCCAAGAATTATTGATCTCCAATAACTTCCCAAAAGTTCTTTGATTTTGTTATGTGAAGCAGTTTATGAGAGAATCAGCAGTGAATTGAAGCAGGAAAAATTAACTTATATTAACTTATATCCTCATAAGCCATTTTGAAAGAAATATTCATTTTATTATAGCCATTCATTTCAATCTTGATTGGCTATTGATCAGTTTAGAAAAAGATGGTGTATAAGAGATAGATAGATAGATTGCTTGAGAGAAAGAGAGAGACTATGAACTAGAGAGAGGTTCATAGAGAAGGAGTAAAGACATGAGACAAGAAAAGCAATGTGTGTATGCCTTGTATATATATATATATATATATATGTATATATATATATATATGTATATATATATATATATAAATACATATATATATATATATATATGTATGTATGTATATAAATATATACGTGTGTGTGTATACATATATTTCTATACATATATACTCACACATAGAAGTATGCAGATATATATGTATATACATTGTACATATGTATGCATACATACATATATATAAAATATACATACACATGTGCATATGCACTAAGAATATACGTATGTGTTTATATGTGTGTGTGTGTGTGTGCAAAGAGAATGGTTAGAGATAAGGAGAGATGCAGGCAGAGACAGACAAAGTCTAAAGATAATGAGACAAACATGAAGACAAAGAGAAATTTTACTGTTAGAGAAAGTAAGAAAAAGTAACATGGACAGACAGAACTAAAGAAGAAGAAATAAACATGATGATACATTGTTACAGAAAGACAGGGTGGATGGGGGAAGGAACAGTTGGAGAGAAGGGACAGATAATTGTGAGTGTCATGTGAATAGACACATTAATAATTAAATACCATGAAAGTATGTACGGTGCCTAGGAGTGGAAATATGCTGTTTATGAAAACTATAATACCCTGGGTATGACAACAGAGTGTAATTAATATTACCTTTAATATGAATATATTAGCAGTACTAAATTGGTTGGCTGTTTAGACTACTTGGTCATTTTGTTAATCCTTTGAATTTAAAAAAAAACAACAGGTTATTCTACTCTATTTATTTATCAGAAAAGGAATACTGAGTCTTGGTGCAGTTCTATGCCCTGCCAGTTCTTATCTTTTCACATTGCAAGATGAAAAGGTAGAAGATTCAAGAGAGTGACCTGGTTTTCTGGTGATGACACAAGCACCTACAACAATTTCTGAAAGCATGGCACATATTATGCCATACTCGCACATGCATGACAGCTGGCTTTGAAAATCAGGCATGTAATTTTGAGTGAATCAAATGAAATGAAAAAGGTACATAAATAAGAATGGTGGCTCTAGTTTGTTAGGCTGGTATTTTTCACTTGTTTCAGTTATTGGGCTGTGGCCATATTGGAGAATTTTTTAGTCAAATGAATCAACACCAGTAATTTTTTTTTTTAAGCCTTCTTATATCAGTCTTTTTTGCTGAACCACTAGGTTACGAGTATGTAAACACACCAGCACCAGTTGTCAAACAGTGATGGGGGACAAATACAGACTCAAAGAAACACACACACGTACTCACACACGCACACACTATGAGGCTTTGGTCAGTCCAAGGCTATAATAGAAGACACTTGCCAAAAGTGTCAAACAGTGTGGTTGAACCCAGAACTATGTGGCTGGGAAGCAAGCTTCTTACTACACAGCCACGCCTAGCCATTTTTCTAATTTTTTTTTATGTTTTCCAAAATGTTTGACAAAAAGCAGCTCTACGACTCCAAATATAAATAGAGGCTATACTTGTGTCTGTCTGTTTGGTATTGAAGTATTTTCTGGTCCCAAAGTGAACACTAACTTTTGAGAAACCATTCTGACTGTTTGATTGATTCTTGATTCCACAAAAGGTCATCAGAAATTGTGAGGCTTTGCATTTGTCAAGTTTGTGAAGATTTTAGTTGTATGTCACTCAAGAATAAGGCATGTGTTGTCTTGAAGGTGTGTTTCCTCAATATTTGAAGTGATCATTTTGTACTATTAAATATGATTAGCTTGTGATTTCTGTTTAAAGAGTTTTTGTTTGTAGAAGTAGTATGTCTGGCATCAGGTGTTTTCATGACTTCTAGATGTCAACTATGTGGTAATGGTTTGTGAGGAAAGGTGTGCCCTTTATTTCTATGATTGGTATAAGAATATGTGTGTGTGTATGTGTTTTGAATTGATAGCAACAAAATTATAATGAAGTGACAGTAATTCTAATTATTAATGTTAGAATTTGAGACAAGATTGGTAGAATTGTTATAGCTTTGGCACAATGCCTTGCAATATTTGTTATTGCTATTTTACATTTATACTTCAAATCTTATCAAGTTTAAGTTTATTTATGATCTTTTCGGGGTTGATAAAATAAGGCATAAGTCAAGAACTAGGGTTTGTGATATTGCCAAAATTATGCCTGAATTTGAAGCGTCATCATCATAATTATATATATATATATATATATATATATATATATATATATATATACATATATATATATATATATATATATGTGTGTGTGTGTGGGTGTGTGGGTGTGTATGGGTGTGTGTGTGTGTATCTACATATATATATATATATATATATATATATATAGTAAAGACACCCTTTGATCATGAATGGTCATGGGATTGCGCAGAAAGTTCCCCTCCCAGTCAGAAGTCTGGGCAAGGTTGTTTATGGAAGACCAGCAGTCACTTATGCACACCAGCCTCCCCTCTCCATGCCATTGATATTATCCAAGAGAAAGGCAAAGGCCAATACAGCTTGGCACCAGTGATGTTGCACCTCATTTCTACAGCAGAGTGAACTGGAGCAACATGAAATAAAGTGCCTTTAACTACTGAGCCTCGCAGGAGGAGAAGGAGGAGGAGGAGGTAGCAAAATTTATTCACCATGAATTATACATCCTGTGAATTCACAGACCCAGTCTTCAGTGATGAGACAATACTAATAAGAAAAATGACTATTTACTGATCAGGTGTCTCGTCTGAACTAACAATATCAAGACGTCTGTATTTTTACAAAAGAGAAAACAAATTTAAAATAAAATATAAAATAGAACTAAGACTTTAAAATATAAATTAAAACATATATGTGTATAGAAAATTACATATTTCATTTCATACCTTAATACCTTCAACTGACTTTGCAAATTGTTTGATATGAGAACTAGCAGATATATTATGTTTTTGTGTTTATTTTTTTAATGCAATTACTCTTAGAGAAAACGAAATGTAATTTTATTTGCTGCTTTCCACCACCATCACCACCATAACTGTTTTATGGTTTCTTTTTAATTAATTAAGATTGTTTTTAGTTTTAATTTTTAAACACTAAATAAATAAATATATAAATAAATAAAGAAGAGAAATAGTTAGTGTGGGATGGAGAGTGGGGTAAGATGAATGTGGCAAGGGTAACAAAAGTGAAAAGAATTTTTGATCAGTGATCACTGAAACCATTATTATTATTATTATTATTATTATTATTATTATTATTATTATTATTATTATTATTATTATTATTATTATCATTATTTTTATTATTATTATTATAGTTCATTGCTAACTTTATTGTATTCCTCTTCATTTAATATTTTTTTTTATATTGAAATATTTTCTTTTTTTTATATATTAAAGAAAAAGTGGGAGAAGAATAGATGCATACATATGCATACATGCACACTCACACATATGCACACACATGTGCACACACACATAAACATATATCTATATATATATATATATATATATATATATATATATAAAGATGAAATATCAGTGTGAATATTTTTCTTAATTTTTTTCTTGAAATTAATTGTTGTTGCTGTTCTTTGTATTCAAAATAGATTCTTAACAATTCAGCAACATGCAAAAGTATAAATAAAAAAATTATATGAAAAAAATGTATACATGTGTG
Source organism: Octopus bimaculoides (assembly GCF_046866305.1). Taxonomy (NCBI): domain Eukaryota; kingdom Metazoa; phylum Mollusca; class Cephalopoda; order Octopoda; family Octopodidae; genus Octopus; species Octopus bimaculoides. Next base: position 68,927,199 of record NC_142937.1, on the reverse strand, counting down.
CATGTGAGTGTGTGTGTGTGTGTGTGTGTGTGTGAACAAGCATGCATATGTAATACAGTGTGGGTAGTATAGTGTGAGTACGAAGAAAGCTTTCTATCATTTTGGCTGTTGATTGCTCATGTCAATATTTTTCCATTTCTTTTGTAGTTCTATAGCTAAGCTCTGCTACCATTCCAGACAACTCTGTTTTGTGATTCTCTTCGTCATTGTTGTTGTCATTGTTGCTGTTGTTGTAATTGTTGTTGTGATTGTTGCTTTTCATTTTTGGCTTGTTTTGTATTTTGTGGGTGTTACAGGTTTTTGACTCTGTTGCAGCTATGCTTTCACACAAGGGCTTTAGAATTTTAAGTTGGATTAAAAGATCTAAAAGGTTTTATTTTTGCTTTTGTTTTTTTTTTGTCTTTTTTTTTTTTTTTTTTTTTTTTTTTAGAAGCCCTTGTTAAGATGTGCAGACTTCAATCGAACCATACATTACATTGTTGTATCCCTTATAATATTCAAATAAGACCCTTTCATCATCGATTTGACAATCTTTGTTCTTTTGTGTCACTCTCCGCAATCATATATGCATTATATGCATACACATACATGAGACGGTGGTTGTGTTTATGTATATACACACTTTCAAAGTATGTATTTATACAGACATGCAGATGCATATGCAGATGCATATGCATGCCTGCACACCCACACACATGTGTAAATGTGTGTGCATGTGTATGTGTGTGTGTGTACATATACAAAAACATATGTACATAAATGCATATATACGTATGCGAGTGTATGTATATCATCATTGCTTTAATGCCCAGTTTTCTTGCATGGGTCAGATAGAATTTGATGAGGCAGATTTCCTGGGGCCAGGTGACCTTCCTGTCACTAACCCTTACCCGTCGCCTTGCAAAGTGATATTTCCCTTCGGACAAATGTGTTTTTCACAGAAGGCTGGAGATGAATGGCATTACTTGTGTGACAGTGATGCTCATTTACAATTATCACAAAGTACCAAGAAAAGGATACCCCCACGCCCAATATATATATATATATATATATATATATATATATATATATTCTTTTACATGTTTCTGTAATTTGACTGCAGCCATGCTGGAGCACTGCTTTTATAGTCAAGCAAATTGACCCCAGAGCTTATTCCTTGTAAGCCTAATACTTATTTTATCGGTCTCTTTTGCCGAACCGCTAGGTTACAGGGATGCAAACATGCCAGCATCAGTTGTCAAGCGATGCTGGGGGGACAAACAGACACACAAACATACACACACACACACACACACACACACACACACATATATATATATTTATTTATATATACATATACGATGGGCTTCTTCCAGTTTCCATTTACCAAATCCACTCACAAGGCTTTGGTTGTCCCGAGGCTGTAGTAGAAGACACTTGCCCAAGATGCCACACAGTGGGACTGAACCCGGGACCATGTGGTTGGTAAGCAAGCTACTTACCACACAGCTACTCCTGTTCCTATATCAGTAATTATTCCTCATGCTAAGGCTTCTCCTTATTGACATTCATCCTCTCTTTCCTCTCCTTCATTCAGTCCTATTACTGGTTTCAAATTTTTGCACAAGGCCAGAAATTTCAGGCGAGTGATTACATTGACCTCAGTACTCAACTGGTACTTATTTTATGGCCCTGAAAAGATGAAAGCCAAAGACGACCCATGCAGAATTTGAACTCACTATGCATTTTGCCTGGTGTGCAAATGATTCTGCCAGCTCACTGCCTTATTCAATCCTATTATCTACAACAACAGAAATTAAGAAGTGAATGACACAGTTTGTATGATGGTGAACCTTGTTTACAGCTAACACACGCAGTCAAGGTAAAGAGATACAAACATACTCACACTGACACACACACACACAAACATACATATACACATGTGTGCATGTGTGTGTTTGTGAAAAGCACTGGTGCTGGTGCCACATAAAAAGCACCCAGCACACTGGAGTGGTTGATATTAGGAAGGGCATCCAGTAATAGAAACCATGTCAGATCAGACAATGGATTCTGGTGAAGCTCCTGGCCTTACCAGCTCAGGCCAAGCCATTAGACCCTTGCCAGCATGGAAAATGGACATTAAATGATGATGATGATGATGATCTGACACACACACACACACACACACACACACACACACACACACACACACACACACACACACACACACATTTGATGGCCTTCTTTCAATTTCTGTTCACTAAATCTACTCACAGGGCTTTGATTTGCCTGGTGTTATAGTAGTAGACACTTACTTAAGGTGCCATGCAGTTGGACTGAACCTAAAATCATAGGTTTGACAAGCAAATCTCTTGACCACATACATACACATATGATGGACTTATTCTAGTTTCTGTTGACCAAATTTCATTCACTAGGTATTGGTCAACCTGCAGTTTATAATAGATGACATAAGCAAGCATTGGCTCTGCAGTGGGATTGAACTCCAAGCTACATGGCTCAAGACATCTACCTGTTGACTTCCTCTACAGCATCTATGTTATTTATCCTTATCTGAGTAATCTCAGCTAATGTCTCTTTTGCGCTGGCAGAATCATAAGCTAGCTGGGTAGAATGCCTAATGGCATTTCATTCATCGTTATGTTCTGAGTTCAAATGCTGCCAGAGTTGGCTTTACCTTTCATTCTTTTAAGGTCGATAAAATAAGTACCAGCTGAGCATTGAGGGTCGATCTAATTCACTCATCCTCTTCCCCAAAAATTCCAGGCCTTGTTCCTTTATTAGAAAGGATTATTATTATCATCGTTATTACTATCGTTAGCATGCCAAGTGAAATGCTTAGCAGTATTTTGTCTCTCTTCACGTTCTGAGTTCAAATTCGGCCAAGGTGGAATTTGTCTTTCATCCTTTTGGGTTTGGTAAAATAAGTATCAGATGAGTATTAGAGCCAATGTAATCAACTTATCCTCTCCCCCAAATTTCAGGCCTTGTGCCTATAGTGTAAAAAATTATTATTATTATTATTATTATTGTTATTATTCAGTAGTTTTATTTTTATAACGTGCTTTCACTTCACTACCGAGCACAGCTCTGTGTGCCTTGGGTATGTGCTGTGGTTTGCTGTGATGCTCTTATGGTTACTGTATTGAAAGTGTTTTGCGTAGGATGTGTGCAGTGCCCAGTAGTGCAATTTTCTGTATGTTATATATATTTGTAAGTCCTGGTGTTTTTGTTATGTATTTGTCTGAATATTTTTTTATTATACCTAAGGCACCTACTATGATAGGAATTGTTTCTATTTTTAGATTCCACATTCGAGTTACCTCTATTTCCAGGTCTTTGTATCCTGAAAGTTTCTATTATTATTATTATTATTATTATTATTAAACTCTGCTGACGTTGACTTTGCCTTTCATCCTTTTAGAGTCAATAAATTAAGTACCAGTTTGATATAATAAATTAAGTCAATAAAGTAACACTTTGATGTAGTCAACTACTCCCCTCCTCCAGAATTTCAGGCCTTGTGCCTATAATAGAAAGCATTATTATTATTATTATAATTAAGGCAGTGAGCTAGCAGAATTATTAGCATGTTGGACAAAATGCTTAATGTTTAGCATTTTACCCATCTATACATTCTAAGTTCAAATTCCACTGAGGTCGACTTTACCCTTCATCCTTTCGGTGTCAATAATATAAGTACCAGTTGAATACTGGGGTCAATATAACTTAGCCTCTTCCCCCAAATTTCTGGACTTGTGCCAAAATTTCAGTCCATTATTATTATCATTATAGTGGCATTTGTCTGCCACTATATTCTGAGTACAAATTCTGCCGAGGTCGACTTTGCCTTTCATCCTTTTGGGGGTTGATAAATTAAGTACCTGTGAAACACTGGGGTCAATCTCATCGACTATCCCCGTCCCACAAATTTCATGCCTTGTACTTTTAGTAGAAAGGATTATTATTATCATCATCATCATCATCACTCTCATGCCATCACCACTATCAACATCATCAGCATTTTCTGTGCTATATCCTCATATACCCTGCTATACTCTTCTACCCTCTTTTCTATTGTAACATCCCTTCTGCCCAATAAGCTCTGCTACTTCTTCACTACCTCATACTCATATGTACTATTATTTCCTTCTATTGTTCCCTGTCCTATTTCATTCTATTATTCCCTGTCCTATTTAAACATACTACTACTATGATATCATCCTACCTTCTATCCTTATACATTATTGCAACCTATTCTCTTACCTTAAGTTCCCTAATGCTTTACTACCTCATATTCCTTATTTCCTATTATTTATCTCTCTCACTTGACATTCATAAATCTGAAATTTATTCCACCCCAAACATAAATTCTGTGTTGTTGTTGTTGTCTTATTGTCTTTGTTTTTCTTTTTTTCTTTTTGTTTCTATGCAATGCCTTTTACAGATCTACATATAGATCAATGAATTCCATTATTGCAGCTATTCTAGAATGGAAAGTTAAATGAGGTCTTGATTGCATCTATTTGTAGGCTGCAACAAATTAAAACACTTCAAGAGTACCAATATACATGTGTGTGTGTTTGTGTCTGTGTGTGTGTGTATGAATGTATGTATATATGTATATGTGTGTTTCACTGTGTGTGTATGTGTGTATGCTTGTGGCTGGGTATGTCTGTATTTGTATATGTATTTGCATGTGTTTTTGTATATGTGTGCATGTATGTGTGTTGATGAATACAGTAATAGTTTCATTTGTGCATGTACATATGTATATGTGTGCGTATACATGTATATGTATGTATATATGTGTGTCTCGGTATGTATATATATGTATTTATGTAGGGAGAGATAGAGATACATGTACATTTAACACACACACACACTCACACACACACACACACACGCACACACACACATATATATATATATATAGAGAGAGAGAGAGATTGAGAGGAAGATTGAAAAGATGGTTATGCATGTGTATATGCAAATATACACAATACATTGTGCTCTTGGTAAATTTGCTAACACTTTTTCACACACACACAAGCACAAACATAAATAGAAACAATTACAGATATTTACATACATATGTATGCGTGTGCACAAATATTATTTGCAAACATGCATAAATTTGCGTACGTACATATATATTCATACATAGGTGTGTGTGTGTGTTTGTGTGTATGTATGCATACACATGTACATAAACACACATATAGGCACAGCTCTATATCCATGCATATGCAAAAACAGGCATACCCCCCCCCCCCCCACAAACACACACACATACGCACATGCACCAATTGCCACACAATTGATAAGTGTAAAATGCTAGCATGGAATTTTAGTTATTAAGAATTTTGCAAAAATGCTTTGAGAATTTTTTCTTACCTCACTTAAAGTGGGTTAAATTTTCAATGAAGATTTTGTTAGAATCTTATTTTATAAAATTTTTGCATTTTTTTTTTGTACATATATTTTTGTTATGAAAATTGAATTAAATATTTTAATTTTGAGAATTCTATTGATTATTAACAGAATTCCAATTTGTTTGGTTTAGTGGAAGTAGAACTGGTTGTATTGAGGTTGTTTGATTTCAACCACGTATAATATTAATTCTGTGTTATCACAGAGTACTTGTAGAAGAATATGATTAGCAGATTAAATGTTTACTCCAGAGTGCCCAAGCCATCAAGTGGTTTGGGTTCCTTAGCGATGAAGCTACTTGTAGTATTGAAGTCAGTGCTAATAGTTGTATTGTTTTGATGAGCTGACAGAATCATTAGCATGTTTGACAACATACTTAGTGACATTTCTACTGACTTTATGTTCCGTGTTCAAATTCTGTTGAGATTGACTTTGCCTTTCATCCTTCTGAGATCAATAAAATAAGTATTAGTTGAATGCTTGAGTTGATGTAATCATCAACCCCCTCCTCTAAAATTTCAGGCCTTTTGAGGCCCTAAGTGCTCAAAATATTTTGGTGCCCCCATAAAAGATGATGTAATTCAAATTTTTATTTTTCAAAATGAAACAAAACAGTGAAAGGGAAAATAATGTTTATTTCTGTATACTTCCACTTTATTTATATTTAAGTTGACAACATTATTTAGCATTTTAGACAAAACGCTTAGTGGCATTTCATTCATCTTTACATTCTGAATTCAAATTACACTGTGATCAACTTTACCTTTCACCCATTTGGATTCAGTAAAATAAGTACCAGTTGAGCATTGACATTGATCTAATTGACTAACCCCCACCACCACCACCACCAATTTCAGGTCTTGTGTCTATGTAGTACCCTATAGTGCAAAGCCTTGTGCCTACATAGTGCAATATAGAAAAGCAGTGAAGTAGCAGAAACATTTGAACTTTGGAATATTTCTTCTCACTAATTCCACTAAGGCCATCTTTGCCTTTCATTCCTCCAGGATCAAGTAGTCATGTATTGTGTTTTATTTAAAAACATGTAGCTCTTAATTCATAGATCAAAGAGGAGAGTTAGTTGCCTTATTGATTAGATTGATTGATTGATTGATTGATTGATTGCATTGTAGTTCTGAGGTATTGGTCTGATGATGTTGGTGTTGGTGATAGTATTATGATCAGCAATGGGTTCTTTGTGGGGATTTTTTGTATTGTAGTAAATGTAATGCATATATCAACTGGAAATACAAAGATAGAGTTAAGAGGATGGGAAGTCATGTTCTCAGATGAGAAAAGAAAGCACTTCTACCATGAAATGAATAGTACTATCATCTCTGCCATCTTCTCAAACCTCCAGTTCATAACTGCAACAGTAATTATTCCACAATCAAAAACGAAAACAACAAAAGTGAAGTCATGGCCAGTGTCAGTGACACATTAATGGCATCTGTGCTGGTGACATGTAAAAGGTACTCAGTACACTCTGTAGAGTGGTTGGCACTAGGAAAGGCATTGAGCTGTAGAAACCAAATCCACACACTGGAGCCTGGTGCAGCTCTCCAACTTACCACCTCCAGTCAAACCATCTAATCCATACCAGCATGGAAAACGGGTATTAAATGATGATGATAATGATACATACATAGATATGTATCATTATAGATATGTGTTATAGATACGTGTATGCTTGGGGTGAGTGCACATGGTCAATCATGAGAGTGTGGTTTTGATTCCCCCACCAGGCTGTATATTGTATTGTTGAGCAAAACACTTTGTCCTACGTTGCTCTGCAATAGTTTCAATATTGGACATTGTGGCACTCTTCTGCACTTGTACAAGCAATGTTGATTTGATGGAAGGAGTGAGCTAATGTATAGCACACATTTAATAACTATTAATATAAACAAATCATCTGTGCAGGTTTTTCAACATGAAATTGTGGAACTATCATGTCATCTAGGATGAGAGTCCATAATGTGTGTGAGTACGTGTGTGTGTGTGCATTCATAGCAAGTTTTTAAAACTATGGGTATCTGCAACTGTATGTAAATGCATGTATATGTGTATGTACCTGGATTCATGTGGAAGATGGTATTGTGATTATGCTTATATGTCTATGTATGTATATACACATACGTACATATATGTATATATATATATATATACTGAGACTCTATCTTCATTAGTCTATATATCTATCTGCATATACATGCCTACATATAAATATGTACATGTATGTAGTCATTTTCTCTAATGAAGCAAAAGAAAAAAATGTTTGTACCAAAGAGGGTCAACATATAGACACATTCTATAACAGCAATATTTACCAATATTCCAAAGCTGTACATTTGTGTCATAAATCAATGAATTGTAAAACACACACACAAAAAATATATATACATAAATAGACATAGTATTTTGGTAAAATAGGGCATAATGTAATCATGCGAAATTGTATGCTTAGTGTGTCTGAGTGTTGAAGTGTGTGTGTGTGTTTGTGTGTGTTTGTGTGTGTTTGTGTGTGTGTGTGTGTGTGTGTGTGTGTGGAGGGAGTGCAGCAATATATAGAAAAGTAAATACAAGGTCACCCTACTGTAGAAGAGATAAAAATTCTGTCAATAACAACACACGCGCACACACACACACACACACACACACACACACACACACACACACACACACGCACACGCACACACATGCTAGCTTCAGGCATTTGCAATTTCAGAAATGTTGGTGTAAAATCTACTGTAATTATTATTTTTTAGCATGTGTATATGTGTGAGCATAAAGATTTTCATATGTAGACAAATATGAGCAGTTATTGTTCCTCGTTTGTGTATGGTGGCTGCTTCACAATAATTATGTTGGTGATTATAATAAGAGGTAACAATGATAGAGTTATTGTTAATGAGAAAGCTGGTGGCTGAGATGAAAGAATAATAATAATAATAATAATAATAATAATAATAATAATAATAATAATAATAATAATAATGAAGATGATGATGATGAGAAAGTTATTAAAACAATTGTGCTAAAATATAGTGGTAGTGATGGTGATGATGCTGATAATGATCATGATAGTGATGGTGGTGATGAAGATGATGATATTGATGATGGTAGTGGTGATGGTGCTTTTCATAATGATAATAATGATGATGATGATGATTATTTCAAATTTTGGGTACAAGTCCAGCAGTTTTGTGGGATACATTGACACCCCACCTGGTACTCCTTTTATTAACCATGAAAGAATGAAAGGCAATGTTTACTATGGCAGAATTAAAACTCAGAATGTTTAAGCAGATGAAATGCTGCTAAGCAATACTCTTGGTGAACTAACAATTCTACCAGCATGCTGCCTTGATAATAATAATAATAATAATAATAATAATAATAATAATAATAATAATGTCGCCTTCCTGGCACTTATGCCAGTGGAACATGAAAAGACATTCGAGCGAGATCGTTACCAGCACCACTGGACTGGCTCCTGTGCAGGTGGCACGTAAAATACACCATTTCGAGCATGGCCATTGCCAGTACTGCCTGACTGACCTTCATGCCAGTGACACGTAAAAGCACCCACTACACTCTCGGAGTGGTTGGCGTTAGGAAGGGCATCCAGCTGTAGAAACTCTGCCAAATTAGATTGGAGCCTGGTGTAGCCACCTGGTCCACCAGTCCTCAGTAAAATCGTCCAACCCATGCTAGCGTGGAAAGCGGACGTTAAAACGACGATGATGATGATGATGAATAATGATAATGATAATGAGCTTGTTGTATACAATACTCCTGTGCTCTACAGCTCATCCAGAAATATCAAAAGAGGGGAGAGAAAACAGTCATAAGCCAGGTGAAAAAAACAGCTATAAAACCACAGGAAAGTGAACAGTAAAAGAGCCCAAATAGGAGGAAGGGGTGTATATGCTCATTAAGGGTGGAGTTGGCATTGAACATGAGTTTAATATCAATTTTGCATCAGTCCTGACATTGATATGGGTTAAACAACTCCATTGTTTCATTAAAGGTAAAGGATCAGTTTCCTGGTTTCATGGCATATATATATACCCCACCTGGATAGGATTCTGGTCTGTCACAAGATTACTCATTTTGCCAGCTGGAGCAACATGAAATGAAGTATTTTGCTCAAGAAGACAACACGTTGCTTGGTCTAGAAATTGAAACCATAATCTTCCGATCAAGAGTCCACCATTGTTTCAATGTGATTTATGCCATGTTTTGAAGTAATTTACTGAATGTTTTTGTCGTCTGTATTACAAGGATTTATTGACTACTCTTTGGAGAAGATGTACCCAATCTTCTTCCGCAATGAGGGGTATTGGAAGATATGTGGCATAGTGATTAGGATGTTTGGCTCATTACCATAAGGTCATGAGTTTGATTCCTGGACCAGATAGTGTTTTGTGTCCTTGAGCCAAGAACTTGATTTCACTATTTTGCTTAGTCTTCCTACTTAGTTCAAATTAAGGACCAGCTGACTACCAGTGTATCCCCCCTCTCTCCTTTCTTCTGTCACAACCTCAGTGTACTTCTGGGTCATCATCATCACCATCAACAGCTCCTCTACAGCCACTAGTGCTATCACCACCACCCCTACTTCCACCACTTCAGCCACCACCATCACCATCCCTGTTGTTGCCATCATCATCAATCAAACTCTTCATAAACACCACTGCCATCATTGTAATTTCCATTTTCATCATCATAATAGTCTTCATAATCATCAATATCACCACCTCCAACACTATGTTCCCATCATCATCATCAACACCTCCACAGCCTGTCACCAATACCTTCATCAACATCATCATCATCATAGTCATCATGATACTGTTGATTTCCTTACTGTTTAAGGGATATTTCGTAAAAGATTTAAAAGAAAAAGAGAGTACCACAAAAGGACATCCTAAATATATATATATATATATATATATACAAGCTCTTAATCAACAACCAAATATCTATTTTATGTATTCAGCTCATCAATCAAACCTCTCTGAGATAATTAAACACATAGACGTAAAGACAATTTGATACGACATGCTGGTCAACAAGATAGTAGTGGCCTACCATGCATTGAGCAACAATAATAGAGATGGGTAGAGTGTGTCCATAAATTACGTCATTGGAATTGTGTTCACACCAGGCAACGTTTTGAGTTCTGGTGAGAAATCTCGTCTATGTGTTATGAAAGCAATTTTGAAACTTTTTCTTCGTAGGTTATGTTTGTGCTCCATTGAAGAGAATGCTCTGTATGTATGTTTTGAAGGAGGCAAGCTTTGTTGGGTTTTTTTTTGTTTTTTTTTTAAATACATATGGCAATCAATTATTTCTGAAACAAGTGTTGGGGTTGATATGATTGGTGAAAAATCATGATAAGTGATGACCCAGAATGAATGTTGGCCACTGACTGAAGACAGGAAAAACAAAATGAAAATTTAAAAAAAAAAAGGTTAACAATTCGCATTTTCTCAACTCTGCAAGAGTCTCAGACCTGATAGAGAAAAAACCAAATTCTATAAAAGATTTAGTTTAGCCTTCTCAACTATCTCCTCAGCTATTGTCTGGCAATAAGAATATTAAGAACAACAACAATAACAACAATAAAAGAAAATAATAATAATAATAATAATAATAATAAAAAGGATGATAATGATTTCAAGTTTTGACTCAAGGCCAGCAGTTTCAGGGGAGGGGATAAATTGATTACATCAACCCCAGTGCCAAACTGATACTTATTTTATTGACCTCGAAATGCAAAATTGACCTCAGCAGAATTAGACCTCAGAATGTAAAGATGAACAGAATATCACTAAACATTGATGATGTTGATGATGATGATCCTTTCTACTATAGGCACAAGACCTGCAATCTTTTGGAAGGGGGCTAGTTGATTACGTTGACCCCAGTGCATAACTTGTACTGATGTCATTGACCCTGAAAAGATAAACCGACCTCAGTAGGATTAGAGCTCAGGACGTGAAGATGAATGGAATATCACTAAACATTTTGCCCGGTGTGCTAATGATTCCTGCCAGCTCACCACTTTGATGATGATGATGAGGATGATGATAATAATAATAATACAGACGATGATAATAATAATAACTCATTTTGGGTTTTATTAGAGTGTGGTGTGTAGTGAAAAGCAATTGATTTCCCCCTGTCATTGGTGTTTATTTTCTAAATTCTGATAAAGCAGTCAGCTTCAATGAGATTTGCAATCAGAACTATAAAAGTTGTTGACTCTCTCCCTATTTCTAAGCCAACTTGTCCACATTATCTAGTCAGCCACAAACAGTCTGTGTAGTATCCAGTCAATATTTGTATTGTCTATCTGTCCTAGTCAACATGAACAATAGCTATGATGATGGTCATGATGAAGTGTTATAAAAAGAGAGAAAATGAAGGATATGAAGAGAATTGGAGTAGCAGGAAGAGGAGTCATAAACATGATAAATATTTTTTTTTTTTATAAATTTAGAAAAAAAAAAAGAAATGAAATGAAATAAGGATATAAAACTAAAGACAAAGAAAAAAGATAATGAACAGCAGCAGTAGCAAAACACAGTTTATAAGAAGATTATAACAAAGATGATGATGATTATGATGGTGATGGTGATGGTGATGGCAACGATGATGATGATGACAAAAGAAAGCAACGAAGACGGGGGGGGGGGGCAAAAAGTGAAGAAAGAGAAGATTACCAACAGCAAACATTTTGCTACATGAGAGAAGCTACTAGAGACAATTTGAAGTGATTTTTATGAACTGTTTCATATTTCCAGTTGCCTGGTTCTTGTCTACATTTTGTTTCAGAATATCTTGGCAAAATAAAGAAAACATACCCCCCCTCACACACACATACACACATACATACATACATACATACAGATGTATATATATATGTCCATATGTATGTATATGTGTGTGTGTGTATTTTATGTATATAAGTATGTGTGCATGTATGAATGTGTATGTCTGTATAGCCAAACAAACAATGGAGGTGTATTAAATTTTATAGAAATGTATCTGTTGAAAGAGGAAGATGTAAATAAACTTTATTTACATTCCTGTGTTGAATTTATAAATATTTAGATGTATGAATGAGGACACATATTTATATACACACTCAGAACTTCAAATGACAATTATCTGCTAATATCATTATAAATAAAAGATTATATATATACATACACACACACACACACACACACACACACACACACACACACACACACACACACACACACACACACATATATATATATATATATGCATACACACACACATGTATATTTGTACATGCCTGATAGCTTTCCTGTCATTTACCCCTACCTGTTTGTCAAGCAAGGATTTTTTCCATATCTTCAAATGTTCTAAACCAGCTGACAAATTGTTGGCAGGAGTACTGACAACATCACCAGATATCTATACATTTTTAACCAACACTGTATATGACAACAAATGTGAACATTATGTCTATGTACACAATATGTTCATAGACAAGAAAAGAAGTAACAACTGCATGTGCTGCACATTTTAACTCTGCTTAGAGTTGCATTAACAAGTGTATATCAACAGGTACATAAGCAAAGTGTTCATGGATTGTTAAAGAAAGCATACATTTACTGGCAAAACTCCAGAGTTGAAATGTGCATTGTATATACTTGTTCTATCTTTTTCTGTCTGTCAGTATACTCTGTGATGCAGGTGAGAGAACCAGAGGAACAGGGGCTTCCAGATTGCACAGAAGTCTGTCAGTGTGAATCAGTATGAATCACAAAGTCATTAGATAAATGGGTGTATGTGTATGCACATGCATGTGTGTGAACATGCATGTGTGTGAACACGCATATGTGTGTGTGTGTGTGTGTGTGTGTGTGTATTGGTGTTGATGACATATAAAAAGGCTTCCAGCCATAAAAGCCATACCTCACCAGTGCCATCTAATAATCACTCAGTTCACTTTAAGTGGTTGGTATTAGGAAGGGCATCCTGCCATAAAAACCATGCAAAAACAAGCAATGAAGCTTGGTACAGTTTTATACCTAACCAATTCCTATCAAACCACCCAACTCTCGCCAGCATGGAAAACAGACCTTAAATGATGACAAGAATGATTATGATAAACATACACACACACACAAACACACACACACAAACACACATACGTACGTGTATTACTGTCTCCTTGTCTTGACATTGCATGACAGATGTAAACAAGTATCATTGCCATATAAATGGTGTCCTCCATTTCCAGTCTTCCATGGACACATGTCCAGCCATGAGGAAAGATTACATTACTTAGAAACAGGTGAAGGCTGGTGACAGAAAGAGCATCTTGCTATAGAAAATGTGCCTGAACAAATTTCATCCAACCCATGCAGCCATGGAAAAGTGGACACTAAAGTAATGAAGATATATATATATATATATATATATATATATATATATATATATATATATATATATATACACACACATGCACATATTTTGTAAAAATATATTTCTGTGTCTCTATGTCCATTTGTAAATATGAAAATATAGTTATATAGTTGTTAAATGATGTTGAAATAAATATAAATATGAACTTATGTAAATATACACCTCAACATCTGTATATCGGTAGCAATCAAGATACAGAAGTCATCAACTACTCCTCTACATGTCATTTCCTTTTCTTCATCTAATTTCATGTTACAGCATAGAGCACTATAAAGATAAATTAATTTAGAAATGTTCAACCTGCACAAATACAGACAGATTGACCTCCCATGTGTCTTTCAAAATGGCTTCAATGTGTATGAAGTGCTAAATCTTAGGACAGCATATCTAAAATATAGACAGGATGACTACAGTTAGAATAACAATGCACAGCTTTTCCATCTGTCCAATCCATGCCATAGTTCATTCAAAAGCTGATTTGGCTATGCCTACCTAATAATGCAAGTGTATATGGTGGTGAGAACGAGAGAACACTTATGATCAAGCCATAAAGTTTTGACAGAACCAAATTTCGGTTTGATTCCTGAAAATAGATGCAAAGTATGTTTTATGTCAACATTATATCTGTCAGATATCCATTTGTGAGTTTACGGAGGACAGTTTCTACAGCAGTCTTCAAAGTTGTATGTTGGCAAAGATTCTCAATGGCTTTAAAATGGTCGCTGTTGAGAGAGAAAGAATGTTAGGTTATATTTGAAGACGGATGAAAATAGAGATGTTACCAGAGCTAGACTTATTTATTCTGATGACTATGCCAAAAGAAAAGCTTTAAATATTATGGCTCTGGGCATATTGCCAGGTAGGGATCTTTGAAGAAGTACAAAACAGTGTTAAATTTCATTCACTGAATATTTATGTACAAAAGCACACATGCACAGCTTCTTAATCATGGTCTCAAGTTCAGTTCCACTACATAACACCCTGGGTAGTAGTCTTCAAAAGATAGTTCTCAGTTGACCAAAGAATTGTAAGTGCATTTCATAGACGAAAACCAAAAATAAGCCTGTCATGTATCTATGTTTGTCTGTTTGTTTTTTTGTTTGTATGTATATATGATGTGCATGTGTATGTGTGTTTTAGGTGTATTTTCCTTTGTTTTGACATCACATGACAGTTGTGAATAGGCATCATTGTCATACAAGCAAGGTTGTTTCCAGTTTTCTGTGAAAAACATGTCTGGCCATGTGAAAATATTACCTTACTTGGCAACAGTTGATGTTTGGCAATAGGGAGGGTTTCTAGCCACAGAAATTTGGCCTTGAGAAATTCCAAACCTATCTGTTATAGCTGAGGGATATAGAAACATACGCAAATAGCAGGGCACATTAATGCCCTCAAAAATTTGCATATATTAAAACAAAAATGACCCCAGTGAAATAACTCAAAGTAGATACTGGTATGTATTGGGGAGTCATGGTATGCTCCATATTATCAAAGAATTAATAACATATTGTATGAACCTAACAAAGCTTTTCTTCTCACTTCTCGATACATAACATGTTTTAAACTTTCTGCTAAATTAAGAATTGTTTTGAGAGTCCTGTTTGAGATTGACCATCGACAAATAAAATACCATTTACTTCAGTTAATTTGATATTTTAGCATTGTGAGTTCGCATCCTTTATGTTGTGGGAGCATCCTACCTTTTCATCGTTAAAGAGGTTAATGAAATAAAGAGTAGCAATAGATTTATTTTATTCCTTTAAGTGTTATATGCTGCATTTCCAATGAAAATATCTTTGTACTTGGTCACAAACAATTCTATTTATTTATTAATTTTTTTACTGCTGTTATTGCTGCTCCTCTTGTCCCTCTGATCATAATCATGGTTTTATGTAATTAACAAATAAAAAGAAAAATTCAGAGGGAACTAGTGGTGGTCTGTGTCAGTAGAATATCATAATTGCTGATCTTCATCATTTACGAAATTACTATCAGTTACTATACAGTTACTGTCATTACAGCTCTTTGCAGTATTGCTGCCAGTTTTGTTGTGGTTACCAATACAAAACTGTACTTAACACAAAGAGATTTGTTTTTATTGCTTGTTAAGTTACTGTCATTAACCACCAGTAATTATATCTCTTGTGTTGCCTTATTAATACTGAGTAAACTTAGGCCATGCATGAAAGTAAATGTGCTTGTACATATTACAGTATAAATGTTCTTTCTCATTCATCCTCTCCGAGTTATATGTGTTTGTGTGTGTATATACATATATGTGTGTGTGTGTGTGGATTTATGTATGTATGTGTGTATATGTATATATATATGTATGTATGTGTGTGCGTGAGCTTGTATATCTATAGACATAAACATGTTTATAAAATATTACTACAGTATATATATGTGCCTATTTTATAACCTTTTCAAATGTGTGAGTATGTATTTATGTATGTATGTATGTTCAGATACACATACACCTTCTGTTGTTTACATGTTTCTATATCATATTTCATTTCAGTATCTCTATGCGTGTGTAATAGACTTATATATATATATATATATATATATATATATATATATATATATATATAAATATATATATACATATAGACTTATATATATATATATATATATATATATCAACTTATATATATATATATATATATATATATATATATATATATATATATATATATGTATACACACACACTCACATACATGCACACACATATATGTACATAATGTTGTTGAATATACATTTAGTATAGTGATATAATGATTGTTGCATTTGTGTATTTCGAGAAAGTAAACTGATATAATGGAAAAAAGAAAAAGAAGATTAAAAAATTTTTTAAAAAAATAAATCCACATACATGTGTAAAAACAATGGCTGGTACTCTTTTTGGTAATACTCTCTAATTATCTTGCTCTTTTCAACATTGTTCTTTTGTCAGACCCTGTTCGAAATAAAATGCATTTTCTGAGTCAATTGAATAGTTGAGAATATCTGACGCAAATTCGTTGTGATTGAGTAACGTTCAATACAATAGCAACGAGAAAAAGAAAAAAAGTAACAAAAAAAAAAGAGAAAAAAGAAAGAGGCAAAGAAAGAAAAGTGAATGTTTATTTCCAAATGATATTGACAATGATAATAATATGAATTATTATTCATTCATTTCTCTGTAGCGATGCCCGACAAAGGATAACAATGATAATAAAGAAAATAATAATAATGTTGCTTTTTTAAATAATGCTTAGGTTATTAATAATAATAATAATAATAATAATAATAATAATGATAATGATAATGATGATGTTGATGATGATAATGATAATAATGATGATAATAATAATAATGATAATAATAATAATAATGATAATAATTATGATAGCAATAATAATGGTTTCAAAGTTTGGTTCATGGCTAGCAATTTTTTTGTGAGGAGGGGAAAATCAGATACACAGCCCCAGTACTTAACAGATACTTATTTTATGAAGCCCACAAGGATGAAGTGCAAAGTTAATCTTGGTGGAATTTGAACTCAGAATGTAAACATGAATGAAATGCTGGTAAGCATTTTGTCTGACATGTTAACAATTCTGCCAGCTCACCACCTTATAATAATAATAATAATAATAATGGTGGTGGTGGTGGTGGTAAGAAGAAGAAGAAGGTGTAAAAGATAGGGCTACAGCAAATATATTGCTCAGTACCACAGATTTGCTTGTCAGTTGCTTGACCTTAACCAGTTGAGCATGTTCCTTGATGGCTGACGATATGTGCATCTCTGATCATGAGCAGAAGTAGTGGGGGAGCTTCATAGCCATGTGTCGAGAGGAATTCTTTGGAGTTTGAATAATTCACCCATGGAAACATGGGTGTTTCATTCATCATCCTTAAACAAACCTTATCCAGGGAATTTTTGAGCGGGATGGGCTACTCAACCTGAAGAAAATTCTAACTGGGCCCCACCTGCAAGGCCATGAGGTGTTTATCTTGCTATAAGATCACCATGTCGCACACATGTGATTGTGATGCATGTACCTGGTGTACCCTTATTAGATGGGTAGTCATGATGGGTATATTGGGCTTCGTATAATTGTACCCCAGTGTCACTTTGGTGGCATGCACTTCTCTCTCACTCAATAATAATAATAATAATAATAGTAATTGCCTCAAATTTTGGCACAAGGCCATTAGTTCTAGAGAAAAGGAGTTAGTTGACTACATTAGCCTCAGTACTTGTTAGGTACTTTATTTTTTAAAACCCCGAAAGATGAAAGGCAAAATTATCTGTGGTAGGATTTGAACTCAGTTTTTGGAACAAACATTTTGTCCAACATCCTACCAATCTTGTGACCTATAACAGTTATTTCTGATTTATATAAAGGCAGCTGTTTTGAGAGGTGAAAGTTAGTTCTGACCATTGACTCCTGTACTTGAAAGGCAATGTCAGCTAACGTCTTGTGGAATTCAACTCAAAACAATCCAAAGAAAATATCTTATGGTATTTTGTCAGATTTTCTTACAGCAGCAACAACAACAACAATAATAATAATAATAATAATAATGGTTTGAAATTTTGGCACAGGGCTAGCAATTTCAAGGAAGGGAGTAATCTGATTGTGTTGACCCCAGTGCTCAACTGGTACTTATTTTATCTATCCCAAAAGGACGAAAGCAAAGTTGACCTCACTGGAATTTGAACTCAGAACATAAGGACAGATAAAATGCTACAATTCTGCCATCTCAATAATATTAACAATAAAAGCACCTTTAAATGGAAGATTAAATTGACCTCAAAATATGACTGGTATTATTGTAAACTTATTGTTACAACATTCTTGTTGAAATACATTGCTTTTTGTTTCAATTAGTTTTGTAAGTCCTGAATAATTTATTAAAATAACCTTGTCCTAATTAAGCTGGTGTTTTGAACATCATTTAACATGAAATTTTGATGGAAGGCTTTAATTTAAATCATTTTTAAAAGAGAAAGTTTGTATCAAAGAACTAAGTGAATTCTCAGATGGGCAGGTATCAAAAAACTTAATGAGTCCTGAAGGTTAAAAAGCTGACATTAAGGGACTTTAAGTAATATGGCTGAAAATGCATCCAGGATTGCAATTTTTCTGACAAAATTAAGTAGTTTAGCATTTAGGTTTTACCTTCTAATGCTTCAGTTATTTTACCATTTTCAGCAACTCCAACAACAACAGCAACAAAAATTATAATAATGATTATATTTATACTTACATAGCAGCTTTGAAGGGAGGGGTTAGTCTATTAAATTGACCTCAGTACTTAGTTAATACTTTATTTTACCAACTCCAGAGGGATGAAAGGAAAATTTGACCTAAAGTGGATTTGAACACAGTGCCTAAAGAAATACGGCATGGAATTTTTTGCAATGCTCTCATGTTGCTGCTACAACAATAACAACAACAACAATAATAATAATAATAATAATAAAAATAATGTTGATGATGCCAACGAAAATAATCTTCAGTTAGCAATTTAAAAGTTGTCAATGCAATTAGAATATTTCAAGGTGGAATTTCACGAATTGCAACTCTGAGTTTTATACCTCTTCTGCTTAAGAGTAAAGTGATAATAGAAAATGAAAGCTCTTATATTTAGTTGTGAATTAAACAACTGCATTCCCTTATTCAAGCTGTGCAAATTTTCTCACATGACATCCAAATGGCATTTGGTCAAGATAAATGCACTTTTATTGAACTGAGGAGAGGAGGAAAAGTAGACAGCAGTGAAATATAACTTCCAGATGATGAGTGTATAAGAGAAGTGAACATACTGTTTTATTCTACTACATAGGAATTATAGAATGGACAAAGTAGGAACCGGTCAGTATGAACAGAAAAACTGGGATGATAATGATTATGCTTGGGTGCCTTTGTACTAGAAGTAATGTAGTGAGGCTTTATTTACTTAGGAAGGACAGTGGAAGAGGATTGGTTGGAATAAAGGATAGTGTTATGAAGGAGATCAAGACTTTGCATGCCTATCTGTGAGGCAGTGATGAAAGAATGTTATAGGCTTTACTGAGTGAGGAGTTGATCCGTGACAATAGTCAGACCCTCAAGGCATAGAAAATGAGGACTAATAGAAAAAAGATCATCGACTGCAAAGAGAAAGTCCTACTTGGAGAGTTTTTCCAGCAAATACTGGATGAAGTTGGCTTATCCTGGAGACAGTGAAAACATGGAGTTTTAAAGGAGACAGAAGAATTGATTGTTGCTGCTCAGGAACAAGCTTTATGAAGCAATGTAATCAAGTGTGGCATTGGTAAAACAGCAGTATCACTTTTGTGTAGATTATGTGAAAAATGATCTGAGATGGTTAGACATGATTAGTGGATGCTCAAAACTGAGCCGAAAGGAGTACTAAAAAAAGGCCATAACAAAGTAGCTGTGCAAATATACTGGGAGTTGTGCAAAAGGTATAGGCTAGAATGTTCCAATAAGTGGTATGAGAACCAGCCTTTGCCAGTAGCAGAGAATGATCAGGTGAAATTCACATGATATATACCAATCTACACAGATGAAAAGCTGCAATGTAACTGATATCACTCTGCTATGGAAGGAATCCAAAGAATGAACCTTCATTGATGTAGCTATACCTGCAAACCAGTCTATTGTGAAGATAGGGAATTAGAAAGTCAAGAAGTACCAAAACCTTAGCATCAGAAGTGAAACGCATTCATAGAGACTCAAAAGTGAGCGTGTTGCCTATTGCGATCAGTGTGCTTGAGGCCATCTGAAAAAAAAAAGACAATATACTCTCATGCAAAGCTGAAAATACCAAACTTTATAGGAAGTCCACGGTTGGCAGCAATACTTGGAACAGAATGTGTGTTCAGAAAAATGTTGCATCTTTCAGCAGTGGGAAAAGGTTCAGATGTGACATAGATGACTCAGGAGAAGAAAGACAAATAGAAAGAATATGAATAAAAATAATAATTATATATATACATACATATATATATACGTATGTTCAAGGAGCAGCTTGGCCAAACAGTTATGAACTTTGCATTACAAGCACAAGGTCCCAAGTTTGATCCCACCATATGAACTCTTGAAAAAAGATCTTCTCTAGCTTTCTGTCAACATACAATTGGATCAGCAAAAGCTTTATATTTATTGAGGGTTTTAGGACTAGAAAGTATAGCTTCCATTGGTTTCAAGTTCAACATTTATTCTGGAGTTTCAGCATTAGAATATATAGAACTGACACATAATTCCTTAACTAAAACATCTGAAGAACCTCAAATTGTGATAGCATCACTTCTCTAGATATGGCAGATGTTTCTGGTGGAAAATGAATTATAACCAAGAATATTTATATGAAGGTTAATAATGGTCAACAACAACAACAGTAGTTATACTACTGCTACAATTACTACAAGTAATAGTGGTGGTGGTGGTGGTTGTGGTGGTAGTAGTAGTGATTAGAATCAAAATTGGAAATTTTATCATAAGCTACAAGAAAAAGAAATCAAAACAGAAGAAAACACCCAAAGATTTAACAGTTAATATATTTCTATAGTGTTTGTTTTTTTAAAATTAATTTTGGGATCTTTTTTTTTTAAATTGTATTTCTACATCGTAATTTTCTGTAATTATAAACTCTAAATAATACCTCCTCACCTATACACACGACCACACACACACACACACACACACACACACACACACACACACACACTTCCTGCAGAATAGCAGCTTAAAGTAGACCATATGAAGGAAACATAGGAGGGTTGGATTGAGAGATAAAAAGAATCTGATTATCATTATTAATATTTTAAGCTGTCAAAATAGAATTGGTACAATGAAGTTTGTATATCTGTTCTATATATATATGTATATATATATATATATATATATATGTTCTATGTATAAGTTGGGAGGAGAACAGTAACAACAACAACAACACAATTGCAATTTTCTATCTGTAACAAAAGATAGCATTGTGTACTCTCTTATCTTCTATATTGTTGTTGTTGTTGGCACTTAATTATTGTTTACCAATTGGCACAAAAGAATTATATTCAGATTACTTCTTCATACACACACAGAGACAGACATGCACATGTATATCCACACACAGATATACCTACACATACACATATAGACACACAGGTATACCTACATATACTCATAGACACACACAGGTGTACTTACACATACACAAAGAGACACATAGGTATACCTACACATACACATAGACACACACGGCAGTACATACACGTAGATATACACAGGTGTACATACACGGACATACACATATAAACATAGACATACACAGGCATAACTACACATAGGCATACCTACATATAGACACACAGGAATATCTGCACATAGGCACACATAGGCATACCTACACATAGATACACACACACACATATGCTTGCACATTTGAATTGCAACACATACTTTCAAGCACATGAATCATAGTCAGATGCATACACGATTGTACAACGATGGGAAACACAGGCATAAAATGAATTATCACATGCATACATATTGTACACCTATTAAAACTCACTTCAACACATCTCAGTAAGCATTTAAACCCCCTTTAGCATTAACACTTACACAAAAACACTCATATGCACACGCATACACGCAAGCACACTAATACACAAACTCATTAACATTCATATAATAGACTCTCAAACTCTTTAAAGCTCACACCTTATCTTAGAAATAGATAATTTTACAATTATATACACACAACATATCACAGCAAGTAATACACACACGCGCTCACACACACTTACACAGACATTCATACTGAAACACACACACACACACACGCACACACACACATGAAAGTGCATGTGCACACAATTATACAGATATAGAAATGCGCACACCACTTATCATACAGTAAAATATCTACATAAATCTGTAAAATAAAATATTCCATAAATTTGTTAAAAGCCTGCTGACAGGCACACAAACACAAAGGTAATAATGTGGGATTATCAGATGAAAATGCAAACACAGTCACACACACACACACACACACACACAGACATACATGCACACATTCATACAGACATGCATAGATGTGTAAATGCATGAATTTGTTATACAATAAAGTGAGTGCACTTATATCCATATGTTCAACCTTACATTACAGAATTATAAACAGCATAGATTTATGCTAATTACATTGCATTTAACACAATACATACAGGCAAACATAGGATACATATATACATAGTGAGACAAGTACAAACACCTCAGCAGACAGACGCCCAGTACATCCTAAACAAATTTTAGATAAACATAACTGTTTTATAACAATTGAAGCAATTATTATATTGTTGTTACACTTAATGCAGTGTGTGGTATGTTCTCAGAAAATTAAATCAGTAATGTATTTGCAATTTCTATTTTAAACAATTTCGCATCATTCACAAAAGGCTTTTAAGCAAAGGCATGATTGCTACAACTTTTCTTTACCTTCTCTTAAAAGGTTCAGTATTCTTACATGTAAGGAACAATAACATGGATTTATTATTGAGATATTTTTTATAGATAGTGAGAAGTGGGGTGGTATGAGACAGAGGCATGACTCAAATCAAAATATATTGCTAATATTTATTCTATTGTACTGTCAATAGAATGAATAAGCAAGCCAGTTATGGGAATTAATAATCTGCATTGAAAGTCAGATATCTAAACATTATAATGCTTCTAATCAAGCATTTTCTTCTAGTAGGATGATGGTGAAGAGTTAAACTTAAACTTAAAACTTGTTTTATATAAATTTGGGAAGTCATTAATTCTAATTCCATCATATCCCTTAACATTCCACTACTTGGAAGATTATAAAATGTGCAGCAGAAACATAATGAAATTTTTTATAATTACTATTCACAAGTGGCAGAATCTCTATAGATGCTTAGTGGAATTTCTTCCAGCTCTTTATATTTTGACTTCAAATCCCACCGAGATCAACTTTACCTTTCATCCTTTCCAGGTCAATAAAATAAAGTATCAGTCAATCACTGGGGTAAATGTAATTGACACTCCACCTCCCACCTTATAAACTGATGGTGCTGCACCTAAATCAGAAATCAATATCATTATTATCATTATTAAGGTGGTGAGCTAACAGAATCGTTAGCGTTTCAGGCAAAATATTTAGTGGTGTTTTGTTTGTCAGAGTTCAAATTATACCAAGGTCGACTTTCCCCTTCATCCTTTCAGGGTTAATGAGAAAAGTGGCAGGTGAGCACTAGGGTTCATCTAATCAACAAATCCCTTCCTCCAGAATTTCATCCCTTTGGTTACAATAGAAAAGATTATTATTATTATTATTATTATTATTATTATTATTATTATCATTATTGGAGCAGTGTGCTGGCAGAATTGATAGCATGCTGGACAAAATGCTTAGCAGCATTTCGTCCATCTTTGCAATCTGAGTTCAAATTCTGCCAAGGTCAATTTTACATTTCATCCTTTCAGGGTTGATAAATTAAGTACCAATTAAGTACTAGGATCAGTATAATCAACTATCCTCCCCACATAAATTTCAGGCCTTGTGCCTTTAGTAGAAAGGATTATTATTATTATTATTATTATTATTATTATTATTATTATTATTATTATTGTTATTGTTATTATTATTAGCTATTATTACTATTATTAGTATTATTACTATTATTACTATCATTTCTTAGTCTTA
>NC_142937.1:68884785-68892285 GCF_046866305.1 Octopus bimaculoides | reverse complement strand
GTCAATTACTGATGAGTCAACTGGTGCTTATTTTATCGATCCCGAAAGGAAGAAAGGAAAAGTCAACCCTGGTGAAATTTGAACTCAGAACCAGTAAGCATTTTGTCTAGTATACTAACAAGTCTGCCAAATCCTTTCTACTTTAGGCACAAGGCCTGAACTTTTAGTGGGAGAGGAGAAGTCAATTACATTGACCCTAGTACTCAACTGGTGTTTGTTTCATTGGCACCAAAAGTGAAGTTGACCTTGGCAGCACTTGAACTCAGAATGTACAGAAGGTGCTATTAAGAATTTTGTGTGGTGTGCTAATATTTCTGGAAGCTCACCACTTTAATAATAATAATAATAATGATAATAACTGCTACCTAAGTGGTTGAAGGATATTGGAATTGAGATATTTGCATTAATGGCCTGCAATAAAGTGCATTCTTGTTTTCTACAAGAATCACAAGAAAGATTCTTGATATTTGAGGTGACTTGTTTTCACCAAACTTCATTCCAACAGCCCTGCTAACTAATAGAGTATGAAATAGTATAACAATAACATAAAGATTATTGAAGGTGGTGCCCCAGCATGGCCACAGTCTGAAACAAGTAAAAGATAAAATATAAACTATTACTATTATTGTTGTTGTTGTTTGTTACATTGGTATAAAACCATTTATTTTGGGGAGATGTGCTTGTGGCTTTGATCCTCTGTCACAATAAGAAATCCCTCATTCTCATCAATAAATTTCGTATTCTCATTCTTTCAAGTTTTCTCCATACTTTCTTCACCTTTATTAATTTTTAACAAGTAGTAGCCATGTATCAGCTTTTCTTGCCAGTGTTTTAACATGGCATTCAGTAGCTTCATATTTAATTTATATTTCAGGGTTTTTTTTTTTTTTCAGAATCTTAGTTGTTGTCACTCATTGTCTCAACTACCCAATTTTGAGTTCAGATGCACAGCATGGCACACTGGTCAAAAGTTTTCTACTATAGCCCAAGGTCAACCAATGGATTATGAGTGTATTTGATAGACAGAAACTTTATGGAACACACACATATATATATATATATATATATATCTGTGTGTGTATATACATATATATACATATATATATATACACACACGTATATATTAGTATATACATATATATATATGTGTGTATATATATACATATATATGTTTATATATGTATATATATATATGTGTGTGTGTGTGTGTGTCTGCGTATATATATATATATATATATATGCAGAAAAACAAGAAATTTGCATATAGTTTATAATTGCTCAACAGCTGTTTCATTAGCATAAAACATCATTATTTATGCGAGAGTCATTTGATATAATTAGATATTTGTATATGTATGTTTCGTCTAATTCTCTTATCTTTCTTTCTTTTCCCAATATTCTTAATTCATTTTCCCTCTTCTCATGATTATTTTCACACATCATTCCAGTCTAGTAATTTGTATGATGTATGTGTATTCTGTAATTGTTTCCTGTTTCTGAACCCTCTTCTATTTCCTTATCTACCATTCTTTAATATCACCACTTCATTTGATCAACCTTGTCTAGCTGCTTTCACCTCATTCTGCCTTTCACTTCCTTCACCATCTGATACTTTATACCACCTCTCATAACAAACGGTGTTTTCTCTTCCTCTTACTCTCCCCCCACTTTGGTCTCCGAATTTCTTTTTCTCCAAAAATAAAGGAAAGAAAACCAAGTGTCCGAAATATTGGAATTTTCACCTCTCATGACATTAATTCTTGGCAACTCTCTCCCACTATCTTTTTCTTTACTGTTTTTTTTTCTCTTCTTGTCTATAAACCAATTCCCTGTACTATTTCATACCACCAAAGAAACAATCTGCTGAAGACTGCAAAGGTTTGGAGAAACCTGAATGTAATTCTTAAATAAATGATGTTTGACCTATTTTTCATGGCTTGTAAATTATGCCTTTGACATGATATAATATTGTAAGCATTCTCATTAATCACCAACCATCACAGATATTATGACTGATTTAGTTCTT
This sequence comes from Octopus bimaculoides, assembly GCF_046866305.1. Taxonomy (NCBI): domain Eukaryota; kingdom Metazoa; phylum Mollusca; class Cephalopoda; order Octopoda; family Octopodidae; genus Octopus; species Octopus bimaculoides. The sequence continues at coordinate 68,890,259 of NC_142937.1, read as the reverse complement.
AATCGTAGCCTTTTTTCTTTTCTTTTCTTTTTTTTTTTCTTTTTTGAAACATATCTTCATTATCTTTTCCCCTTCATTATAAACGGTATCTTCTATATCCTGTTGTCTCTTTGCAATGCTATCTTTTATTCATTATATATGAGATGCTATCAAGTGTATCTCACATTGCAAATGTTACCTATGGCATTTATGTATCTAGAACGATATGTCTTAAATTATCTTTTATTATTATTATCATCATCATCATTATTATTATTATTACTAAGGCATTGAGCTAGCAGAATCATTAGCATGACAAAATGCTTGGCGACATTTCTGTTCTGATATTATTATGTTCTGAGTTCAAATTCTGCCAAGGTGAACTTCGCCTTTCATCCTTTTGGGAGTCACCACTTGAGAACTGGGGTTGATGTAGTCAACTAGCTCCATCCCACCAAATTCCCGGCCTTATACCTATAGTTCAAAGGATTATTATTATTATTATTATTATTATTATTATTATTATTATTATTATTAAGGCAGTGAGCTGGCAGAATCGTTAGCATGCTGGACGAAATGCTTAGCGTTATTTTGCCTGGTGCTACATTCTGAGTACAAATTCCACTGAGGTTGACTTTATCTTTCATCCTTTCAGGGTCGATAAATTAAGTACCAGTGAAACACTGGTGTTGATGTATTCGACTAGTCCCCTCCTGCCAAATTTCAGGCTTTGTGCATATAGAAGAAAGGATCATTATTATTACAATTCATGAGCAAGAATGAACTAGCTGCTCTGTTTCAAAAGATCTTCAGGCCTGTTTCTATCATGGACAACTTCCAGAAATCACTAGCCTGGCAGTGCAGCTAAGGATCACTGCTGTTAGAGATAAACTGCAAGATAAACTCTACTAGGCAGGATTGTCTGAGATAGACACAGAGCAATGGAACCATTCTGCATGTAGTTGCGTAGTGTCCAAGTATTGCTGACTTGTGGAGTTATGTCCAAACAGCTGTTATCACATGTGGATCCGTAGATTTCTAATGAAGTAATAAGCAGAAAAGAGAAGCCGTCTTAAGAAAACTTGCGTTAAAAATAACATGCACACGATTTTTTTTTCTCGATAGAAGTAAATTCCAAAGTAAACGTTTCTAGTAGAGAAGTAGAAGAGAACAGAAGCAGCGTATTACTTCATTAGAAATCTATGGATGCACATACGCACATAATAGAGAAAAATGAAACAATTATGGACGACTTGCTCCGAAACACCACCGAGTGGGGAACACTTCTCAAAAATCACCTGCAGTTGTTTCCTCCAAAATTCCTACATGCTCAAAATGTACATACATCAAGGTATATTTGTAGAAAATTTCACGAAAAAATATTAATTTTCCTGAAGTTAAGAAGAATTTAAGTGGACTCTGTTGGAATTTCCGAAAATTGTCCCCCACCCCCATTCCAAAACACTTTCACCAGAAATTGTTGTATATTCGGAATCTACATAATAAATACTATATGCATAGAAAATGTCATTAAAACATATTCATTTTTCTGAAAGTTATGACTTTCCAAAGTTTGGCAGGTACAACTCTGTAGTTATGCCGAATGTCTCTACTCTAAGTATGCACCTGTAGACAGGAGATTAATGGTTGGGTAAGTGTTTGTGGCTATGGTGGTCTGGGTAACCTTGGACCTGTGAGGTTCCTTCATTAGCCCTATTTGACTTTCTCCTTTATCCAAAGGACTGCATCATTCACATTATCACATACTTAGTATACTATGCAAACCTATCATATTTTACCATCTTTTCCATTTCCTTCCCGTCATCTTTTATGTAAACTCCAACACAAATTGTTGACTATCCTTGTGATGTTCCATTCATTGATGCCCTTGTTGGTAATAAAAGAAATTCTTCTTCTTCTTCTTCTTCTTCTTCTTCTGCTAACAACATATAAAAACATTAGGGTGGTTTTACCCTACAACTTGGAAACCTCTAATGTAAAGACTACTAATGGTTGGGATTCCTCTGGAAATCCCAGATATTATCATTATTATCATTATTATTGTTCTGCAGGATTTTGGGGTTTTTTAACAAGAAAATAGGGAGTGTATTCTGTCATTGGCTTTTCATTTTGAGTCACATCCTATATATTATGCATAAAATATTTCTGCAAGGCCAAAGAATGTCACAACAAACCCCCACCACCACCACCACCACCTACCATTACCACCACCCTCCACCACTCACCACCTTTTAGCATGCAGTTTAATAAATCTCCAATATCCTTTAATTTCGATATTTATTCATAATTTTCAGCAATTTTGAAATAATAATTAATCTTTCATAAAATCAAATTATTTTGAATGCAAATTTTACCTTTAGAAATTATCTACGTTCAGTAAAGTAACATATGTGTGATGTATAAACAAACCTTTCTACTTGTATATGAGTGTTTATTAATTGACTGATTGGTTTCAACACTCAATCAAATGACATTGTTACTAATGTTGGGAAACTCTGGAATAGCTCACTCTTTTGACCCACATGCTCCAGTAAATCTAAGCTGCATATCTATACACGATGTTGTGTATATTAATTTATACATTTTTTGTTGTAGGTTTGCATAGTTGTTTTCAAAGTTGCATGAGCAGTTTCAAGTATACAACAGTTTTTCAATGATGTATTTAACCTATCCAATCTGTATTAAATATAGAAACACTTTATATATGTGTGTAGGTAGGGGCATACTCTGACCTTTAACAAGTCTCACTACATGCATTAAAGCTGCTGAATCAAGGTAAATTTATATAGATAAGAAAGTTGAAAGAAAATATACATTATTTTCTGTTCAACTTCAAGTGGATTTTGCAATATTAATCAATATTGAAAAATGTTATGACAAAAATTATAATTTTAATGTTATAATGAAAAATTTGTTTTCAATAGCTTTGCATCAATGGAATATGTATATGATTGTATGTGTGTGTATGTAAACTAAAAAGAAGATCAACAACAACACTCTAGCTAACAATTAATTATATACAGTATTAATATTATAAATGATAATTTAAGTGAACTGAGAAATAGACAAAAAAGAAGGAAAATTATGACAGGATTTTGAATGTAACAACACAAAATCTCAATTTGACAGAATATGGTTTCAACAGTCTCACAGAGGGAGGGTATTTGTGCAAATGGAAAATTACTATTAAAAAAACAAAGAAAGAAATTACATAGAAAATAATCAATTTTTGTAAATTAATTAGAGAATGTGATAATAATAGAAATCCATTTCCTGTAGTTAAAGATGTAATTAGCTTTAGCACAAAGACCATCAATATGAAGGTAGCTGAGAACAAAAACAGCAGACAAGCTTGAAAAAGAAAAGCAAGTGAAAATTATGTTATGACATCTATATAATATAACCATAGAAAGATAGCAAGATAAAACCTCATTTTAGGTAACCATCAATGGGGCTGTGTGTATACTGTTGTTAAGAAGAATTACTAGGGTGACCTGTCTACCTTTATTATTTTAACACATAAAAGGCAGGCTGATTCTTTTAAGAATGCTTAGTAAAGTGTTTATTTTTGTTGGCCTAATCTGCCATTGTTATCATAGTCTATAAAAAACACTAAGCAAAATTCATAAAAAGAAAATGCTTACCAATTCTGTTCTAACAATCTCTTCTATCACTGGGTTTGTAAGAACAGACATAGGCATACAAATTAATGGTAAACAATATAAGCAAGTTGTAGTGACAGTGACCAACCGTGGACATCTCTTTGGACAGTTCCAGATAATAATGGCTGATAAAAATATTGTATAGCCATATCAGGGCTGTTTTTTTTTTTTTTTTTTTTTAGTCAAAGTAAATAGAATCAGGTTCCCGTCTCTGTCACCTGACAGGAATTATTTATCAAAACCAACTAAAATGTATGCAAGTACCAAACTGAAAATATTGAGGCTGCAATGAATGAAACCCCTAACAATCGGAATTTTTTTCTATTTCTCAGTTATGACTAAAGAATCAATTCAGAATTCTTCCAGATTTCTACAAAGCATACATTATATAGGTTACTGCCTTACTAAGTATGGCTCATATTATATGAAAAGTGCTGATGTAGCCAGTCCCCAGTTCAGCATTGAGAATCATTGTTTGATCCAGGTGTGCAGTATCAACTTATGAACAACAATGAAAAACTTGTGAACAAAAATTAAAATAAGGGCCATCTATTCTTAACCCTTTAACATTCAGATTATTCTGCCAAATTTTGGTAATGAGATGGTTTACTTTTAGAATGACATTGTAGAGTAGGATTGAGAAGCTAAATGTCATTGGTTTGAACATAAACAGGTAAAATATTTTGGCCAAATATAGCTGGTTTAAATGCTAAAAGGTTAAGGTGACGGTCAAGTCATGGCTGTGCAGTTAAATATTTTTTCATGACCACATAGTTTCAGGTTTAGTCCCACCGCATGGCACTTTGAGCAAGTGTCTTCTACTATGGCCTTGGGTTAACCAAAGACTTGAGAGTGGAGTTGGTAAATGGAAACTGAAAGGGATCCTTCATGTATGTTTACATATGTAGCTATCGTTTACTTATTTCAGTCAATGGAGAGTGGCTATACTGGGGCATCACCTTGAAGGGTTTTCATTTGAGGGAACCAACACCAGTGCTTTTTTTTTCTTTTAAACCTGGTACTTATTCTATCAGTCTCTTTTTGCCAAACTGCTAAGTCATGGGAACATAAACAAACCAACACTCATTGTCCAGCAGTGACTGGGGACAAACACAAAAACACATACAAATAAGTAATAATTCTAAATTTGAGTATATACCTGGTAGTATGCTGTTTAAAGTATGTTCACTGTCTTCAGCTGTCTGATGTCATGCACAGTATGGATGCAAGTGTTACCAGATTTACTTAAAGAATTTGTTCGTGTCTGATGAGTATCTTAACATATGAAAGAAAGAAGAAATGGAATTCATGAGATTCTTTATTAATCACTATGATAATTTCAACCCAAGTGCATCAGTCTCTCGCAGGTGAGATTCTGTACTACAGATTGTGGTACATCATTCGGTGTAAATTTGTCTCATCAGGGGACTTTTCCAAAAGGTGCTTTGCTCATTAAATATGGTTTTGCAAAGTTAAATTATAATACATTTCATTTTTTTCTCTGTAGCTGATTGTGTGCAGGGGATATCATTCTTCATACAAACAGCTATAGGCAAACAATGAAATATATTGTAATCAAACTGGGACTGAGTTTAATGAGTGAAGTACCTTTTTTGAAAATTCACCTGGCGAGACACATTTACACTGAATAATGCACCCCAACCTGTTGTTCAGAATTTTACCTGATGCATAATGGGTTGAAACAATTGTAATGATTAAAAATATATATATGTATATCTACATATGTATGTATGTATTTATGTATGTATGATGAACTTCTTTCCATTGCTGTCTACCAGATCCATTTACAAG
>NC_142937.1:68822285-68877285 GCF_046866305.1 Octopus bimaculoides | reverse complement strand
AGTAAGTCAGTCGGTCAAATATAATTTGACTGAAATGGTGCTGTTGTTGACATTTCTTGCTGACATTATGACTGGTTATTCTGCACTTTCATAGACTTGTGAAACATAAAAAAATCATTCCTTGGAAAACAGGTGAGAGTTGGTGACAGGAAAAGTATCCTGCTATAAAATCTTGCCCCTACATCAGTTTCCATCAACATCATACTTGCATGGAAAGATGAGAGTTTAACAAACAAACAAATGTTAAATCCATTTCCATAATCTTTTATGTTCATATCACTTTACAAACCCAATTATAATTTTAACAACAGTTTGTTTGTTCCACCCCAATCATCCACCAACTTCTCTACTAAAATTTGAGTAGCCATGAAGCCCCTGTTCTGCTCCCAACCCTTCTCTCATACTTTAACCCCTCTTTTTCTAGCATAAAACTGCTTCTCTCAGTATTCATAGTCTTGCAAGCTGCATGGCAACTTCAGTAGTGCTGGTGCCATGGATACAGCACTCAATACACACTAGAAAAGGCATCCAGGCACAGAAATCATGCCATGTAGTGCCTCCACTGAAAGAAACTTGTCTTACTCTAGCTCCTTTCTTCTTTGTACTTTAACTCCTCATCTCCGAGTATAAAGCCATCTCTCTCAGAATTAATAGTCTTGCACATTGCATCGCGACCTCACCATTGCCGGTAGCATGGAAGGGCATCCAGTTCACAGTACACACTATAAAGTGGTTGGCATTTAGAGGAGCATTAGGCCATAGAAACCATATCAAAGCTGACACTGAAGCACAGTGCATTCCATGGACCTGTTAGTTCTTGTCAAATTGTCCAACCCATACCAACATTGAATATGGATGTTAAATGATGATGACGATGGTTGGTGGTGGTGGTGATGGCGATGACGATGATGATGATGAATTTTCTAAAACAAATTTTATGTCCATCATTCTACCTACAAAAGAGGAATTACAGACAGTTCATGGCAGAAGAATTGTACATCAGGATTCTTTTATTTGATATAGTCTAATATATTCGTATCTGGTCTTTAGTTTAATATCTTCATGTTATGTTGTACCATTTAAGAAGTCATGGAGGAAGATTTCTTTGATTCTGTTTGTCTGGGCTTCACAAAGAATCAATAACTGCTCAAGTAACTTTTCACTCTGGAAAAGTAAACCCAAACTTCTGAAGTTGGTTTGAATATATTGAACAGATAGGCTTTCTAAATTAAGTTACTTCAAAAATATCCAACATTTGTAAGGATTGGTAGATGTTCTTTCACTAGTGGATTGTTGGTGCAATTCTATTACAGGCAGCACATAGATTTTTTTTTTTTTTTGAAAAATGTAGAGAATATGTAAATATCTGCAAAATTTATAGAAAGCTTTACTCTCATCCATTTTCTATATTGAAACAGAATTCTGCAATATGCTTACAAATAAAAGAAAGAGTATTTATACTTGGAATATTTTGAGCACATGATCGTCTTAACCTGTCTTGTGATATCTCTTTTTAGCCAATACTTTTAGGCCCAAAGTTCTCCAATGAAAATAAATGTTATCATCATCATCATCATCTTCAGCATTTGCATCGTTGTTTTAACATGTACTTTGCTATGCTTGCATGGGTCAGATAGAATTCATTGAGGCAGATTGGCTACACCTGGATGCATTTCCTATCACCAATCCTCATTTGTTTCCAAGCAAGGTTATATATCCAACTGGCAAGATATGTTTTCAAAGAAGATTGGAAATAAAGGACACCACTTGCATGATGTTGGCGCCCATGTATATCTATCCCAAAATGACAAGACAGGGAGACACTAGCTCATACATATATACACACACACACACACACATACACATGCACTCACATACAGTCATACTTACACACACACACAGCTACGCCAATGCACTCACACAAATCACCTTGCCTCTCACTACCAAATCTAACTACTGCTACTAACCTGTCAGCACCACTTGCTCACACATCTAGCACTCACATAAACACAAACACACTGATACTATCACACACACACAGTGACCATTTTCACACATCCTTTCAAATTCATTTGCTCTATCTCTCTCCACTTACCATCACTTCAGCCATGTAAGAACACACATGATGTTCTTGGACTCTTCTTCTCCTTCTCTCTGGTCCTTTCTTTTTCTCTCTTTCTGACAAAAAGCCATGCTTGAAATGTCACAGTCTTTCTTTTTGCCATCAACCTAATACATGACCTCTCTCTCTATATATATATATATATGGCTGTGTGGTAAGAAGCTTACTTCCCAACCACAATGTTCTGGATTCAGTCCCACTCATTGCATGGCACTTTGGGCAAGTGTCTTCAACTATAGTCTCAGGCCAACCAATACCTTGTGAGTGAATTTTGTAGATGAAAACTGAAAGAAGCCAGTTATATATATATATATATATATATATATATATATATATATATATATATATATATCTATATATATATATATATATATATATATATATATATATATATATATATGTGTGTGTGTGTGTGTGTGTGTGTGTGTGTCTGTGTCTGTCCCCCTACCATCTCTTGATAACCAATGCTGGTATGTTTATGTCTCAGTAACTTAGTGGTTTGTCAAAAGAGACCAATAGAATAAGTACTAGACTTACAAAGAATAAGTCCTGGGATCGAAGAAGTAGAAGCTTTAGGTTGACATTCAGGAAAATTGGAAGAAGCTTTTAATCTTTTGAGCATACGCTCTTCAGCAGAAAAGGTGGACAAGGAGAGAAAAAAAATAGAGAGGGAAAAGACCAATAAGCTGGTTACTGCATACTGAAATGATTGGAAGAGGAAGCAGTTGGCTTGAAGCATAGATGACATGGGGAAGAAAAGTGATCTGGCATGTGTGTGTGTGTGTGTGTGTGTGTGTGTGTGTGTGTGTGTGTAAAAGTAATGTGTGTTTGAGCATGCATGTGTGCATGTTTAAAGCTAATATAGGTGTGCATATGTGAGTACATGGACACGTGTGTGTGTGTGAAGCAATGTGTATGCCTGTACTTGGCGTGCTTATGCTTGTGTCGTGTGTGTATGTATGAGGTTCTCTGATGTGTGTGTGCGTGCTATACTGTATGTGTATACTGTGTTCATGTATACTGTATGCATTAAGTGTGCGTGTGTGTGTGTGTGTGTGTGTGTGTGTATACATCTGTGTGTGTTATTTTGTCTGTGTATGAGGCTATCAGACATAGTGAACATGCATGAGGCAATTGCACAAAGTGATTGTGTTTGTATGAAGCTAATGTATGCATGTATATCTTGTGTGTTTGTGCATGCAGCAGACATGTCTGTGGGCACATGTATGTGTGTGTTGTAGGATGTTAAGTGGAATAGAGGCAACAAAAGTGGTGTTGGGAAGTGTGGGTACTAGTGTGTGTGTGTGTGTGTGTAGAGTAGGAAGGAGGAGTGTCTGTATGTGTATGTGCGTAAATGTGTAGGGGTAGAAGTTGAGGAGGCAGTCGGGTGGTAAGGGGTTTGTGGTGTGTTTGTAAGTGTGTGTGGGGGCAGAAGTTTAAATGAACAGGGATGGAGAATTTAGACCATGAGGAACTGAAGTATGGAGAGAGATAATTTATTCCTAGGCTTCTTTTAATTTCTGTCTACCGAACCCACTCACAAAGTCAGTCAAGGGCTGCAGCCAGAAGCACATGCTCAAGGTGGCATGCAATGTGACTGAACTTGAAACCATGTGACTTGGAAGTAGACTTCTTAACCACACAGCTATGACTGCACCTATATCACTTGATTAAATTGATTCAAATAAGGATTGTTGTTTTATGCTAACAATCCTGGGAGGAGGCAAGGTAAAGTTGGTCTTTATGGGATTTGAACTCAGAATGTATGCAAATGACTGGAATTATATGTCTTGGTATATTGATGTTCTAAGGCAAAATGTAACATAGATAGGTTGGGGGCTAAGGTTGAACAAGTGATGGATAAATTTCTATATAAAATAGAATCTTTAGTCCCACTGCATGGCACCTTGGGCATTTTTTTTCTGCCGTAGCCTCAAGTAAACCAAAGCCTTGTGAGTGGATTTGGTAAACAAAAACTGAAAGAAGCATGTTGTGTGTGTGTATATATATATATATATATATATATATATATATATATATATATATGTATGTATGTATATATACACACATGCACATATGTGCATGTGTGTGTGTGTGTATCTGTGTGTCTTCATGTCTGTGTTTGTCCCCTCTCCACCACTTGACAACCACCATTGGTGTGTTTAGTTGTTTGGTGAAAGAGACATAATAAGTATCAGGCTTAAAAAAAAAAGTACTGGAGTCAATTCATTTGACTGAAAATTCTTCTAGGCAGTCCACCAGCATAGCCAGAGTCTAATGACTGAAACAAGTAAAAGATAAAAGATGTTTAAACTATGCTATGAAGCACACATCAGCAAATGTACATTTTGATTTTGAAATATGAGAAGAGAGGGTTCTTATTGTGCAGTGAATGACCGATTCAGTAGCCGTAACTGATGAAGTGTAACAACGTAGAAATTCATGCATCCTATGGTCTGATGACATCACTGATAGCCCAGTGTTACATTTTCACACATACTGTCTATACAGAGAAGTGATCTTCACAGTGAAGGTCATCCTACAGTTGTGGGTATATGTTAAATATAGTTGTACTCATCTATATTTCAATCAGCACTGCCTAATGCATCTCTAGTTAATTAATTCTAGCTTGACCAAACTTTGCACACCACAGTAAATGTACAATTTGCTGCTTAAATATAAAAGAATAATATAAAAGAAAAATACTCTATTTTCTTTTTTCATTAATAAAGAAGAGAGCAAAATATTCAATTTTTGGCTAGTATATACTTGTATTTGTTAGTTCGAAACCTCTAATATAGTGTTTATTGTTGGCAAATTTTAATTGTAGTCAAGTAAACTACTCCGCTTCCACACTCAGCAGCCAACCAGCCAGCCAAACAACCGCAGTATTAATGTAGTTATATTTCTCAAGATAACAACCACCAACTCAAATATTATAGTCACCTTGTTTCCATTCTTTCTCAAATATCAAAACAATTAATCGCAGGAAATTTCCTCAACTTGTGAATAATTCTTTTTTTTTATTATCGTTATTATTTTTAATTATCATCTGCTTAAAATTAAATCTTTATTTTAGTATTTCTTAAAAATTTCAATTATTTATTAACATGTTTTCTCTTCTCTTTTCCAAGTATTTTAGTAATGTTAAGAGAATAAAACCATTTATTGTTGTTGTTCTCATCGTCATCAACTTCTTCATTGTTATAACCTTCCTTATCACCATCACCTTCATCATCATCATCATTATCATCATTACCATCATCATCATCACCACTACCATCATCATTAATAGCATTATCCTCATCTTTACCATCATCATCTTATTGGTAATAGAATTCAAATAATTTTTTTTGAAGAAAGATATTTATTTTAATTTATTTTTCTGTTGTTCTCTCCAATTTTTTACCTAATCTGCCTATAATTGTTACTCAATGTTATAATTTATGACTTAATTTCACAGAAACATTCACAGCATAAACAATTATAATCTCAACTAGAGAGCCAGTTGAAATATTTTTTTAGAGAAGGTTGTACAGAAAGAAATTAAGCCATCAACAAATATAAACAGTATAAAAATCATATTATGAGCAACAAAATAGCAAATATGATGACAATAATAATAACAATAATAATAATAATAATAATAATAATAATAATAATAATAATATATGATGATAATAATAATAATAAAAATGATAATAATGGTTTCTAATTTAGGTACAAGGCCAACCATTTTGAAGGGGAGGGGATTAGGTGACATCATCAAAACCAACTTTTGACTGTTGCTTAACATTATCAACCACTAGAGGAATGAAAGACGAAGTTGACTTTAGCATGATTGGAACTCAGAGTATATATGGTTACAAGAAATGCCACAAGGCATTTTGCCCAATGCACTAACAGCACTGTCTGAGCGTGATCATTGCCAGAGCAGCTGTCTGGCTTCTGTGCTAGTGGCCCGTATATAACACCATTTGAGTGTGATCATTACCAGCATCGCTTTACTGGCACTTGTGCCGGTGGCATGTTAGAAAATCATTAAAAAAAGGGTCTTAGAATTAATGCTACTGGATATGTTAAGATGCTGGAAACAGTTGGTAAACTCTATGTGAATGAAGTATGCAGAGGAATAACGTACATGTTTCAACAAGACTCAGTATCACTTCACAAATTCCATGTAACCCATTACCGAATATCAAACAATCTTTGCAATCATATAGCACCAAACTTCTGGCCTTCAAACACTCCAGATTAAAACACCATGGGTTACTACGTTTGAAGTGTTGTTGGAAGAGAGCTAAATGGATATCCTCACAGGTGGCACGTAAAAAACACCATTTTGAGTGTGGCTGTAGCCAGTACCGTGTGACTGGCCCTCGTGCCGGTGGCACGTAAAAGCACCCACTACATTCTTGGAGTGGTTGGCGTTAGGAAGGGCATGGAGCCTGGTGCAGCCATTCGGTTCACCAGTCCTCAGTCAAATCGTCTAACCCATGCTAGCATGGAAAGCTGACGTTAAACGACGATGATGACTCTAATGATATACTCAAATGATTCTACCAGCTCACTATCTTTACCACCACCAACAATGATAATAAGGGTTGCAAATTTTGGCTCAAGGTCAGCAATTTCCAGGGAGTGGGTAAGTAAATTACATTGACCCCAGTGCTCAGCTGTTACTTATTTTTATTGCCGATGAAAGATAAAGTCAACCTAGGTGGAATTTCAACTTGGAACAAAATGGACAAAATGCAGTTAAAAATTTTTCATGGTGCACTAATGATTCTATCAGGTCATCATCTTGCCAATAGTAATAATAATGATAGAAAAACTATCAGTGGCTAGAAATATTCAAACAGTAACTAAAAAAGGAGGCGAATTCATGAACAGAAGGAAGGATGATAGGGCAAATAGTGCAAAGGAGAGGCCAATTTATGTGAAAAATTGAGTATATTGGAAGTAAAGGACACTAATAGTGGCTGAAAGATGGAACTTTGAAATGAGAAACTGATTATCATTGCCCAGGTACAAACCATTAGGGTGAATTTGATAAAAATAAAGATTTATAAAACTGAAAGAGTGAACACAGTGTCTGTGGGAAAGGGGGTGAAAGGATTAACAGCCTGTTAAATGAATGCAGTAATCTAGCATAAAATGAGTATCAGAATAAGCATTAGTGTGTCAGAGTGCTTTGAGAGGTTAGCCAAGTGCGTTCATTTGAAGTAGCAGAAATGAGGTAATAACACAAGCCAGAAGCTGTGAATAGAGAATAAAAATTACAGGATTTTCCTATAAAGCTTGACCTTACTATAAAAGCAAGAAGACAAAGAAAAAACTGTAAAATCATAGGCTTTGCGATAAGATATATAATAGAGTGGATACGGAAAAAATTAAGCAAGCTGAAAAATATCTAAATGCTAAAAGAATTTGTTTGTATATGAAGTGCAAATGGAATTGGAAGCCTCAAGTGGGAATGTTTCAACTGTGTCAAAGAGAATAAAACATTTTAAACACTGGGTTACTCTAAGGACACTGCAAGTCAACCAATGGGTTCATATCATTATTGATGGAGATACCAGAAACCAACAAGGAATATTGCCAAAGAACTTCAGGTTTTGGAATGGACTATCAGAACTTTGGTGCATGATGACATCTAATACAAATCATCTGTAATGCAGAAAGGCCAATTTACGTCTACAAAGACACAGGAAAATTATATGATTCGTGCCAAGTTGTTAGTTAACATTTGAGCCATGCTAAGTAATTAGTTAACATCAAAAAAGAATAAAAATATGCTTTTGTTCTTCTCTGATGAGAAAATCTTTGGCCAAGTCTAAAAGTTTAGCAGAATAAATGACAGATGGTTATATGCATATCCTTCTGATGTTCCCATAGTCTTACATGCAAAGGGTCCAGCAACTGTGATGGTTTTTGGAGTGATGAGTAATGAAAATCTTATCATACCACCTCACATCTTTCCACAGGGTCTTAGAATTAATGCTACTGGATATGTTAAGATGCTGGATACAGTTGGTAAACTCTATGTGAATGAAGTATGCAGAGGAATAACGTACATGTTTCAACAAGACTCAGTATCACTTCACAAATTCCATGTAACCCATTACCGAATATCAAACAATCTTTGCAATCATATAGCACCAAACTTCTGGCCTTCAAACACTCCAGATTAAAACACCATGGGTTACTACGTTTGAAGTGTTGTTGGAAGAGAGCTAAATGGATATCCTCACAATACCATAACTTCACTGAAGGCCTACATTGTCCAGGTAATGTCCAAAATGTCAATGATTTTAGTCCTGCAGTGAAGCAGTCTTTGAAGCTGAAGATGCATTCATAGAATAATGTTATATGGAGGCTTATCAAGAACATGAGGAAAAATTCTTATTAAAATACATTTACTTCTTGATAGATTAACGTTGCTTAAATAGATGTCCAGCCATATCTTCAAACACCTCTCATCCCACACACACACACACATATATATATATATATATATATATATATATATATATATATATATATATATATATACATATATACAGACAAATTAAACATAACAAATAATAAAGCAGCAAAAGTCAACTTTAGAAACTTTGAGAGACTTAAAATAATTTGTTTTTTAATGGTGGAACTCAAAGTAGAAAAAGCTATAAATGACAGCATTTAAAAAAAGGTTGAAAGGCTGTTCCTATCCAAAGGGGTTTATAACCCAATATTTACATGCTATTTTTCATAGTTTTGTCTACTTAAAGTGCTACAATATAAAAAAAATTTACGTGTGTATGTGTGTGTGTGTGTGTGTATATATATATATATATATATATATATATATATATATATATATATATATATATATATATATATATATATATATATATATAGATAGATAGATGAATAGATAGATAGATGTGTGTGTATCGATATATATATAAAACATGATCTACAGATATGTATGTGTGCATCTCTGAATGCTTACATTGTGTGTTTTCCATAAAGTACTGCATTGTAAATGGTGTCATTTGTTTACATTCTTTGTCAACAAATCTTCTGTTTGCTCTGTACTTTCGAAAATGAATGCAATAAAAAGGAAAAAAAAAATTCCTAACTGTAAAAACATGTATGGCTCAGAAACAGGAAGTACATCTTGTTGTAAAATAATGCCTTAATACCATGCATTTCTCAACCACATACCAGCTATGGAACAACAGATATAAACAAAATGCAAACAAATGATAGACCAAATACATATGGGAAGGAGGAAAACATAGAGATGCAACATCAATTCACGAAATTATCTTCGTGCAAGTAACTATTTTTCTCATGAAAGTGATATATATATATATATGTATACACACACACACACACACACACACACACACACAGCATACCCATGTCATCAAAATGCCAACAGTTCTGTTGATGATAGAAAATGGTGCATCAAAAAAGTGGAGCAAATCATTGATGAATATCAGCAATCAAATACATATATTTACATATACAGAATTGAAGCATTTGAACAGATACAGTTGTAATGTCTTGGTTGAAAATATCATCCATCATATCGATCAGACAGGTTTCATACAGCTGAATGCCCTTTCCATCACCAACCCTTATCTCTTTATATATGCATATACATACATATATATATATATATATATATGTTATATTTTATATGTCTCAGTCATTAGACTGTGGCCATGCTGGTGCACAGCCTTGAAGTTTATAGCTGAACAAATCAACTCAGTGCTAATTTTTTCAGCCTGGTACTTATTCTAGCTGTTTTGTTTTGTGAAACTGATTATTTACTGAGATGTAAAGAAATCAACACCAGTTGTCAAGCAGTTGTAGTGGGCAAACACTGATAGAAATACACACACACACAGATATATATATATATATATATATATATATATATATATATATATATATATATATATATGACAAGCCTCTTTCACCTTCCGTTTACCAAATACACACAGATATATATATATATATATATATATATATATATGACAAGCCTCTTTCACCTTCTGTTTACCAAATCCACTCACAAGGCTTTGATTGCTTCAGAGCTATAGTAGACAACACTTACATAAGGTGTCACACAGTGGAACTGAATGCAGAACCATGTGGTAGGGAAGCAAGCTTCTTATCATACAGCCATACATGCACATACACATGCAGATATAAATACACACACTCATACATATGCATATTTATATATGCATCTACCCATGTGCATACAAATACCTATATGTGTGTGAATGTGTTATCCATAACACAGAAAAAGCAAGAAGGGTTAGTGTCAGAAAGAGCAAGCTTGAAAGAATGGACTAAAACTAAGGAAACAAAAACAGGAAAGAATATATAATATGCAGAGGACATGGAATAGAATGGAAATGAATGAAGCTGGTATGCTCTGCTGGATGAGCAATGTGAGTGTGCATGTGTGACAGAGCATTGGTGTATTGAGAGGGAAGTGGGACATAAGAGGAATTATATGCAGTGTGCAAGAGAGGAGGCTGCACTGGTTTGGTCTTGTGATGCAGATAGATGTGGAAAGTTACATAAAAAAATGTTGATCACTTAAAGTCGAGGGAAGTTGTGGAAGAGAGCGACCCAGGAAGATATTGGACAAAGTACTGAAGGCTGATATCAGAGTGCTGAACCTTGTGAAGGAGATGACAGAGGACCAAAATATGTGGTGCATTACTGTACTTGAAAAAACCTGCCCACTACAACAGAATTGAGATCCTGAACCCAAGGTGCCATGTAAAAAGCATTGGTGTGGATGTTGGTGCCACATAAAATGCACCCGGCATGCTCTGTGGAGCGGTTGTCATTAGGAAGGGCATCCAGCTGTAGAAACCATACCAAAATAGACTATGGAACCAAGTGCAGTCCCTGGCCTTACCAGTTTCTATCAAACCATCCAGCCCTTTCAAGCATGGAAAACAGGCATTAAATAATGATGATTATGATTAGCATGTTACTTTGAAAACAAAGGAGATTAAGATTTAACTTCGTAAATATTTTTATGTGTGCGTGTGTGTGTGTGATTTGATAAAATAGTTATAATGTACGATAAAAAATTTAGTTTCATTTTGATCAAAAAAAACTGATGACTTCATAGCAAAATATCTCATTACAGTTCACCTGCATTTAGCATCGCTGACTTTCGCTCATTCCCACTCTGCTTGTTATTTTAGTTTCTTTCATTTCAACTACAAAAGACAAACAAAACAGCTTAGTAGGGATGTTGATATATTAAGAAATGCTAGGCGACAAATGGGGAAAATATAAGAACAACAACTCCAGCTCTTGTTGATTGATTTATGGAAAGTATAAATCTAATAAATTGGATCAAATTCAACAGCTTCAAACACTAAAATGTAACAAACAAGTATACAAAAGCATGTATCATATAATACACACATACACATACATACACACACACACATACACACTCTTAACTCATATGTTTTCAATTGAAAGGTGCACATTTCTGGGTGTATGTGTATATATACATATATATAATATACATACACATGCATAAAAACATATGTATGTGTGGTCTGATCAAAATGTATTGGGACTGATGCTATGGTAATGAAGCTAAAGTATGCAGAGTTAAGCCACTTTGCAAAAATTGACCTTGAACTCATTCATGCAAGCACACTAACTTCTAATATTCTTGCTCATGTCTATTTATTGCAGTGCTTGGAAGTAAAGTGTGTAGAGTATGGTCATCTCACTACACCACAGAGGTCACATCAGTGACCATGGCAGAGAAAATATGCGTGTGTGAGAATAGGTTGAAAGATTGGCTTGAAGGTTATTATAGTCAAGAATCTTGCCAAAAATCTAATTCCACTTGAAAGGAGCAAGATCTTAAGATGTCAAGGATATCCAAGAGAATGCAACAAGGCAGCTACTTGCTTTCCAAAAAAAGGAGTTCCAGGAATGCTTCCATCAATGGAAATAATGCAGAATAAAGTATGTGGCTTTAGAAGGGGACAACACTGAAGGAGATTAAATGCTGAATTGATATGCATTGTAGTTTTGTTTTTATAACACCAGTCAAAATACTTTTTGATCAGATCTCTCATATATGCATACATACATGCATATATACATACATATGCACACACATGTATATCCATATCATTTGATCTCTGTTGTCCATGCTAGCATGGGTTACACACTTATATACATGCAAACATATATATATATATATATATATATATATATATATACATATATGTGAAGTATGTATATATGCATATGCACATATATGTATATGTACATATATATATGTGTGTGTAGGTGTGTGTGTGCATGTATATGTATATACATATGTATGTGTATATATATATATATATATATATATATATATATATATATATATATATACACACAAACACACATATACATACATATATACACACACACAAATATACATATATTTAACATATGCATATATATATATATATATATAGATAGATATAAATAGATAGATATATGTATATATATTGCATATGCACCACATATATACAAGTGTGTGTCTGCATATGTGTGTGTATATGTATATATACGTATATATACACACACATATCTATATGCAAATGCATACACATATATACATGTACACACATGTATATCTATATACACATGCATATGTATATATATATATATATATACAGACATATATATATACATATAAACATATGCACACACACTCACACACATACACACACATATATATATATACATATTTTTCATATATATATATGTGTATACATATACACAGCCC
Source organism: Octopus bimaculoides (assembly GCF_046866305.1). NCBI lineage: Eukaryota > Metazoa > Mollusca > Cephalopoda > Octopoda > Octopodidae > Octopus > Octopus bimaculoides. Next base: position 68,864,326 of record NC_142937.1, on the reverse strand, counting down.
ACATAATATATAAATATATATATATATATATATATGTACACATATATACATCCCCACATAACGTGTATATATATATATGTGCACATGTGTATATGTATATTTGTATATTATATTAGTGAAATTTAATCAATCAGTGGTTTGTAACATCTAAGAGATTTCTCCCGTCGTTTCTCACAGAAGTTCCATCTTTACTTCAATAAAGTGAAAACTTAAAAAACACACCAAACATGGATGACTAATCAAATGAAAATGTCAATGAAACCTCTTAATCTGTGTTCAAAGAAACAATAAACACTTTGCTCTTCTTGGAACAAACATAATTCATCCTAAAGAAGAAAAATATAAGAAGGATTAATTGCCAAACAAGGGAACTAGAGAAATATAGAAACAGGCTGAGGCAAGTGGTAGGGATGATGGTGATGAAGAAGAAGGTGATGGTGATGGTGCTGATGACAATTGTGGTGATGATGATGGTAGTGGTGTCGGTGGCTGTGATTACGATTATGGTGGAGGTGGTGATGATGATGTTAGTTGTGGTAAGAATGATGATAGTTATAATGATGGTTATGGGTATAATTATGATGATTGTGGTGGTGATGTTGATCACAGTATTGTTTGCTATGATGATGGTGAGAATGATGATGGCAACAATGACCCTGATTATTACAATTATTATTATTATTATTATTATTATTATTATTATTATTATTGTTATTTAAGTTGGCGAGCTGGCAAAATGCTTAGCGGTATTTCATCTGCCGCTACACTCTGAGTTCAAATTCCGCTGAAGTCATGAAGTCAACTTTGCCTTTCATCCTATTGGGGTCAATTAAATAAATACCAATTCCACACTGGGGTCGATTACATCAACTTAATCTGCTCCCTCAAGCTGCCCTTGTGGTAAAAATTTGAAATTGTTATTATTATTATTATTATTATTATTATTATTATTATTATTGCTATGGCACTGATCTGGAAGAATGGTTAGCATGCCGGGCAAGATACTTAGCAGCATTTTGCCCGTCGCTACATTCTGAGTTCAAATTCTATTGAGGTCAACTTTGCCTTTCATCCTTTCGGGTTTGATAAGTACTGGCGTCGATCTAATCAACTAGCCCCAATCTCCCAAATTTCAGGCCTTGTGCCTATAAGTATAAAGAATTATCATTATTATTATTATTATTATTATTATTATTATTATTATTAAGGCATTGAGCTCGCAGAATAGTTAGCACGCCAGGCACGATACCGAGCAGCATTTTGTCTGTTCTGAGTTTAAATTCCACTGAGGTTGATTTTGCCTTTTGTCCTTTTGGGGTTAATAATTAAGTACCACTGGGGTCGATGTAATTGGCTAGTCCCCTCCCCCAAAACTTCATGCCCTCTGCCTTTAATAGAAAGTGAGCTGGCAGAATCATTAGCATGCTGGATAAAATACTTTGTGATATTTCACCTGTCGCTATGTTCTGAGTTCAAATTCCACTGAGGTCAACTTTACCTTTGATCATTTTGGGGGTCGAAAAAATAAGTAGTAGTGGAGTACTGAAGTCAATGTAATCGACTTAACCCCTCTCCCCAAATTTCTGGGCTTGTGCTTATAGTGGAAAGTCTAAATTTTACTTTGGTCGGCTTTATCTTTCATCCTTTTGTGGTGAATAAAATAAGTACCAGTTAAGCAATGGATGTGATGTAATAGACAATTCCCCTCTCCCACAATTTCAGGCCTTATGCCTATAGTGAAAAATATTATTGTTGTTGTTATTATTATTATTATTATTATTATTATTATTATTATTATTATTCAAGATCAGCTGCTTAAAAATAGTAGATATGCAAGATGCAACACAGTGAAATTAATATTGATGGTGATAATGTTAGCGATGATAAAGATTTATTATATAAGCATTTCTTTGTTTTACTCATAGGTATGATTTATAAAGGATTTAAGCAAAATACTTCAGCATTCCTCATAATAACGTGAATTATGATTTTTATTTACTTTATGGGCAATAAGGGATTATGAGAGATAATAGTAATAATAATAATAATAATAATAAAACTAATAATAATAATAATGATAATAATAATAATAGGGAGAAGAACAACAACAACAACAATATGGGATTAAATGGAATATATGAGAAACAAATCATTTGATTAAATGGAAAATAAGGAATGAAATGATAATGATAATATTCTGTGATTAATTTATTGATTTTTTTCCATTTTAAGAAATAATGTGCAATATGCGGTAGGAGCAAAAATCTGTGTGTGTACTGGTGGGTTACACATGTATGGATTCTTTTTTTATTTAATCAGCAGAAGTTACGAAGTTACTCAAAGGCCTACAGTTTCGAACATTGACACGTACTAGTTTTACACATAGACAAAAACAGTCATACACACAGTCATCTAAGAATCACATACGTCAGATATATAAAATGCACTTTATTGACAACTATGTATATTTGTCAATAGGATGGGTATAGCTATCAAGGCATACACTATCATAGATTCATTAGATAACCAGATATGAGATAAAATGGTTAACTAACAACACAATCTCTACAGAAATGGCGGGTATGTTCTTCCATACCTACCATCTCAGAGGAGTGCATGGTGTTTCTTAATCAACCTGTTATCTAATATCCAGTGTAAAACTTTTTGATATGCTCAGCCGAAATGAATCTATAATACTGTATACTTTGACTGAGATATGTGTGTATGTATTTAGTCTCTTTTATCATACTGCTAAGTTACGGGGATGTAAACAACCTAATACCAGTAGCCAAGTGGGGGAACACAAATATAAAGATACAGATGTACACACAGACACACAAACACAAAGACATATATATATATATATATATATATATATATATATATATATATATATATATATTCACACACATATATTGTAATTTGACTGTGGCCATGCTGGAACACCACCTTAAAGGATTTTTAGTCAAAGAAATTGACCCAGGACTTGTTCTTTGTAAGCCTAGTACTTATATTATCAAATGCAAGTTATGGGGGTGTAAACACACCAGCACCGGTTGTCAAACAATGGTGGGGAGATAAACAAAGACACAAACACATAAATATATATACATACATATATATAGGCTATAGTAAAACACAGTTGCCCAAGGTGCCACGCAGTGAGACTGTATGTGGAAACGTGGTTGGGAAGCAAGCTTCTTACCACACAGCCATGCCTAGGCTTCCATACTATCTCTAGTTACCAACTTCATTCACAAAGCTTTGGTCAGCTCACAGCTATAGTAGAAAGCATTTGCTCAAGATGCTGCACAGTGAAAATGAGCACAAAACCACATGGCTGCAAGGTGTGCTTGTTAACCAAAAACTCATCCCTGCGTCGATTTATATATGTCATATTTAATATTTAAGAAATTGGAAAACCACAATTTAAACAATATGTAAGTTGAGAAATTTTATTTAAATAATGTATGCGTGGGTGTATGTACAGGAATGTATGTATGATATATACACAGCCACACACATATATATGTGTGTGTATGTATATATATATATATATATATATATATATATATATATTTACATACATACATATTCACATGCACACACACATATATGTAAATATGTTGCATACACATCAACACACATTCCTACATATATATGTGTGTGTGTGTGTGTGTATATATATATATATATATATATATATATATATATATATATATATATATACAGACACACACACACACACACACACACACATGTATATATACACATACATATATAAATTCACACACATTCGTATACATAAACTTCTCTGTATTTCAATAAATGTTTTAAGCACTTCGATATATTTTACTAATATGATTTTCAACTAATATTATTCTAAGTAACTCACAACATGCTGCACAAGACACATTCTCTCTTTGGCTACTGCTGGAACTTTCCAGAATCATAGCAGGAAGTTAAAAGAATTCAGACAAGAATTTTGATAGTTCCAAACTGCATATCAGTAGGATATCCATGCCATTCTGCAGAGAATCTTATATACATTTCCCACGTTTCATTCACACAGCAAGACATTACAATATTACATTATAGCAATTTATTTTAGAATAGCAAACGTCTTGGAATGGCAAGTATATTTTGTATGTGTGTGTCTGTGTGTTTGGACAGATGGATTTTCATTAGTCTCTTCAATGGAGATTCAGTTGTTCAACCAACTGAGTTACCTATTCATATATTCAATGTGTAAATGGCTGAGTATTCCACAAATGTATTTACTTTTAATGGAATACTCAGACAGAATGAACATAATACAGTGTGTGTCAAGGATTTTAAGTACAATCATCCCAGGATTCTACCTAGATTCACTCCCAATGTAAGGCTTGATCAAAGGTTGCAAAAAATTAAATTTAACTAAGCCAAGTATAGGGGTTTATCTATGGCTAGGTATTTCTCCTGCAGTTGCTGTTCCAGGAATATAGCATCAGTGGTGCTTCTACCTGGCACAAAACTGAACTGCATCTCATCTAAGCAGACTGTCTACCTAATTAGTTGGGCTATGACCCTCTCCATGACCTTCCTCACCTGATCCAGCAGTTTGATAACCCTGTAGTCATTTCTATCTAAAGCATCACCTTTACCTTTGTAGCAGTTGACTATGGTGCTGCTACGCTAGTCATTGGGTATGACTCCTTTGTGAACTACCCGGTTTACAATACGAGTGACAAGACCATAACCCACACCAGCAGATATTTTAAGCATCTCAGCGGTGATCCTTGGTGGGCCAGGGGCTTTTCCTGACTTCATATCCCTAATTGCTTTATCTACCAGGGTACTATTTATTCAGTTAGCTGGACCCTCTACTGGGTCAACATTTGACAGGCTCTCCTCCCATTCATTCTCCATATTCTGCAGCCTTTCATAATGGCTTATGTGTGTATATATATGTATGTGTGTATGAATATATATATGTGTGTGTGTGTATATATATATATATATATATATATATATATATAATAGAATAAGTTACTTCAGTATATTTTTTTACATAAATGTATAAGTTGACAAATTTCCATATGATTTAACAATGTTCTGTATAAATTTCATATACCATTTTCATTTTTCACTTCTATAATTTCATAAACTTCTCTTATTTCTTGAATTTAAACAAGTTTAAAATTAGTGTAATATGTAAATTTTCTAGCCTTTTAAAATTTTTATTTTCTTCAGTATACTATAGTATAGCGATAACAATAAACTACTTTTGACTATTGTTATGAGATGTTTTTTTTAATATCTTCATTCGTTTTAATCATTATATAATAATTTTCTGATCTATCAATTCACTAAAGTTTGCTACATTTTCATTCACATTTTTGTTATGCTTCAATGACTTTCCCTCCTTTTTCTCTTTCTTTCTCTCTCTTTCTTTTCTCTTTCTGTTTCTCCCTCTCTCACTCTTTGTTGATCAGTTCTGGTATGTTCAGATTGAATGTAATACACATTTTGATTTGATTCATTTCTTAGCTACAAAACTATACTTCGAAACATATATATATATAATATATAAATATATATAATATATAAATATATATATATATATAATATATAAATATATATATATATATAAATATATATATATATATATATATATATATATATTTGCCATGATAGATCGTTAGCCACTAAGCCTTTTTCTGTTTTCTCTCCCCGTTTATTTTTGTGTTCCTTTCTGTCAAAGAGTGTAGGCTCAAAACGTAAGAGACTTTCTCACTTCACAAGCATTAAACTATCTGTTTATTGTTTACACACCAATCTTTGTCTTTGTTTTTTTTTTTGTATATATATATATATATATATATATATATATATATATACATGATTATATATAGCTGTCAATTATGTAAGGAAAAAATGTGTGAGTACTTAGATCTCTCACATTCAAACTAAATACTTTCACATAGTTTTCTAAACATGGTTCCAAATTATTGATAATAAAGATCATTATTTCAACTCAGCAACCTTTAGGGTTCAGTCCACTGAAGAAGTGGAGATTTTTGTTAGATATTTGTATGGAAGCCTTTAATATTTATAGAGTAGATAGTGTACTCCTTATACACACCAAAAATATATATTGTTTCTATTTGCATGTAACTGTTGTTACACATTCATGCATCTACATACACTCTTTGATATCTGTAAAAATATATGAATAGATGTGCTATTTCACATATTTGCATTCATACATACATGCATTTTACGAATACAAAAAATAAAAAATGGAAACACATTTTTTTCTGTCACCACAAAATGTCCTCATATTATTTTACATATTTTGTTGTGTCATTAGTAAACATTTTGTAGAGCAATTTTAAGTTATCACCTGATTTGCTGCAAGATTAAAATATATTTATGTATATTGATAACGTCTTTTTTATGTATGTTCTCTTGTCTCCATCATTATTTCTTTATTTGTTTTTTTTTCTTTCACTGTGTATTTTGTTTCTTAACTATGAATATTGTGTTAAATGAAATAATTCAATTTTTCTAGTTTTTGATTTTTTTTTTTTTTTTTTTTGTTAAAATACTTTCATCTTCCTTGAATAAACAGGATAAAAAATAATACGTATAAATATAAATATATATATATGCGTATATGTATATATGCTGATACTTATGATAAGTATAGCAATTATTTTTAATGTAAAAATGTCTATGTAATCATTTACCCATATTTTTCATAAAACAAACAAAAAAATGTAAATATCATATAAAAAAAATATATTAATAATGATTCTTTAAACTATTTTCTGACATTGAGAATCTCACAGTGACACTGAAAACTCACCTTTTGTTTTTAGATATAGTTCTGCACATCCACATTAATTTACCATTTTTTGCTTGGATTGCACAATATGAAACTATTTTCACAAGTATTGAGGCAGAATAGAAGATGTATTTTAATTTCTATATTTTTAATATTATAATTTAGTATAATATTCATCTTTTTAACTTTTAAATTTCAGGTTCTAGTCCTAGTCATCCATTTTTTTTTCTTTGGAATTTTGGTCAAATTGCACTTTCTTCGTTTTATTATTGTTGACAAACTTATTTCAAAACTATTCCATTCATTTTGCCTCCACTTATCACTTTTAAAAGCATTATCCACAGATTCCCATCCACTTATTTTATTTCCTTAAATCATTTTCTAAATTTATTAAAATTCCTAATTAAATCTGATTAAGTAAAATAATATTAAAAAAAAGAGAGAGACAGAAAAATTATGACAAATTATATCATTTAATACATTATAAATACATTTTGTTTACCTTTTGTTTCTACAATACATTAATACCCTGCTTGGCATGTCATAGTATGAACTATTATTAGACACACAATGGAATATATCAGAATGGTAATTAGTAAGAAAAAATGGTGAACAATTAGAATTGCACATCAAATAATTAACTTTGATATGTTTTTTAAATATTTTTTTATCCTTTTGTTTCCCTTATTTCTGAGTATAAATGGATTTTAAAAAAATATGATGTGTAGTATGCTGCTTGTATTCACATAAGAATGGATAGTTTTAAAACTTGTATGATCAATGAATGAAATGGTGAGGATGAAGAAGATGAAAAAGGATGATATAATAATTATTAGACATGAAATGATAATTTGAAAGAATGAAGTCTATTGTTGATTTTAAAGGTGTTAGGAAATCCTATTGCCACTAGATTCTACCTGAACAGAAGAACTCTTATAGCTATGATTAATATTCTTGAAGGTAAAAGAGATAATCATAAGATTGCTGTAGCTTAAGTACAAAACAAAAATTCTTCCAATGTTTACATTGAAAATTCCCTTAAAACAAAGAGCTCTGTAACGCTTGGTTGCAACTTTTGTAATGTCAAAAGATTTTGTCCCATATATTTCTAAATGTTTCCAGATGGAGATTGTAAAATATTTGTGTATTAATTCTTCAAAGAAAATATTTATTGTCAGTTATGTGATATTATCAATTTGGCTAACATTTGGCATAATATAATTGAAAGAACAACACAAGAACGTCTGGTAGTCAGTTGATATTATGAAATATTTGACAACAAATTGAAATACACAAATGATATTTTAGTTTGTTGTGAGTATGCTCCCACACAAACTTTTTTTTTTTAAAGCACATTATTGCACTAAAAGACTTCTGTAAAGGAATGCACACCCAAAGGTATTCACACTAATTTACACATGCACTTTCAAAACATTTTGCTAAATTATGTATTTAAGTCAGGAATTATTTATTACATTGATAAAAGAAATGATGTCAAATAATATTTAAACTGTAACATATTCCTTACTCACTCCAGCTTTTACGCTCAAAGCAGTCTGTCCTTGATAACCTGCATGCACAACACACACACTTGTGTATGTGTATGCATATATGTATGGGTATGTGTATGTGTATATATATGCCAAGTAAGATCGTTGCCAGTGCCCCTGGACTGGTTCTTGTGCGGGTGGCACATGAGATGCACCATTTTGAGCGTGGCCGTTGCCAGTACCGCCTGACTGGCTCCCGTAGGATTTTCGAGCGAGATCGTTGCCAGTGCCCCTGGACTGGCTTGTGCGGGTGGCACATAAAAGACACCATTTCGAGCGTGGCCGTTTTCGTGCGGGTGACACGTAAAAGCACCCACTACACTCTCTGAGTGGTTGGCGTTAGGAAGGGCATCCAGCTGTAGAAACTCTGCCAAATTAGACTGGAGCCTGGTGTTGCCATCCGGTTTCACCAGTCCTCAGTCAAATCGTCCAACCCATGCTAGCATGGAAAGCGGACGTTAAACGATGATGATGATATATATATATATATTGCTCTATTTGGTGATAGTAATTTTTTTAGGCATTGCTGTATCCAGCAGCCTAGATCTCTTCTTCCTTTACTGAATACACATGCACACACAAACACACACACACATGCATTCACATGCACACACACACATTCACATGTGCACATGTGAATTTATGCATGCATATGCGTGTGTGTGTGTATGTGTGTGTGTGTATGTGTGTGTGTGTGTGTGTGTCTGTTTTGTGCATATGTATTTCTTTATGCCTTAGATTACACATATTGCTCTGTTTGGGAAGTGAGTATGAATTAGAGAGAAACTTTAGATTAATATGCTTCACAAGTTAAAGCCTATTCACTCTGTTCCTCTGAGTACTGGAGCTGTTTCACCAAAATATGAAGTAAATCTTCCAATCCTTCCATTGATATCATTCCATCATATCAACCCAGAAGATATGAAATGACAAATAAACAGCTGCAAACTTTTGAGCATTTGTTTATTTACAGGCATTGGTATATCCAACTGCCTCTCTGTCTACTTTCTTTCCTCAATACATATATATATATATATATATATATATATATATATATATATACACTGTTATCTCTCTCTCTCTCTCTCTCTCTCTCTCTCTCTCTCTCTCTCTCTCTCTTTATATATATATATCTATATAATAATAATATTAGGGACAAAATCCAAAATTACAGGTAAAAACTCAATTAAAATCAATTTATAAAAAATTTAAATTAAATTGAGCTTTTATTTTACCTAAACATTGCTTGTTTTCACCTTTTCAATATCAGTGAAGAATGTCACTGGAAAAGAAGATATAAGATTTTGCCAGGTTTTTCTCTCTCACCAAGGTCATCAGCTGTCGAACGCCGAAGAAGGGAAATAACCCTGAAATCCGGATACGTTCGTGCTGCTGGTCGTGGTGAGAGGGATAACTCCCTTGGCAAACAGGACACAGTCGTGTGTCGATAAGCCAGCTGGAGGAGATGTCCTCCTGGGGCTAAAAGCAACAGTAACATCCACCCCTAGGGGTCAGCCACACTTAAGTGGCAATATACTACACTTTATCGTGCAGTTACTGTTAATACTTCATTTAGAGAATTAACATTGCTTGTTTTCACCTTTTCAATATCAGTGAAGAATGTCACTGGAAAAGAAGATATAAGATTTTGCCAGGTTTTTCTCTCTCACCAAGGTCATCAGCTGTCGAACGCCGAAGAAGGGAAATAACCCTGAAATCCGGATACGTTCGTGCTGCTGGTCGTGGTGAGAGGGATAACTCCCTTGGCAAACAGGACACAGTCGTGTGTCGATAAGCCAGCTGGAGGAGATGTCCTCCTGGGGCTAAAAGCAACAGTAACATCCACCCCTAGGGGTCAGCCACACTTAAGTGGCAATATACTACACTTTATCGTGCAGTTACTGTTAATACTTCATTTAGAGAATTAACATTGCTTATATATATATATATATATATATATAAATATGTATAAAGAGGAATGACCACCAGGTGGATTCCTTCTCTCAAAGGAATTTCATATAAAATTATGATCCAAATACCGGTTCAATGATAGTTTTTTTAGTAAATTCTCCATTTCATTATTTTAAGATATAATGTAACCAAAAATAGTGTATTTCTGCAGAACTCATTATCATTATTATGATTGTCATTTAATATCTGTATTCCATGCTGCCATAGTTTGGATGGTAGAACAAGAACCAGTAAGTCAAAGGATTGTGCTGAACTCCAGTGACTTCTTTCACATGTTTTCTACTGCTGGATGCTTTCTTTTCTGACACCAACTACTTTACAGAATGTACTGGGTGCTTTTTCATGACACCAGCTCTAGTGAAGTCAGCAAGTATCTTGCAAGTCATAATATAATAGCACTTCAGTATGTAGGAAGTTTGTTTTATACCAAGTATTGAGAGGCTAAAGTATGACAAGGGGACAGTAACAGGTATCTTGCAGAAGAGCTACATGGCTACCCTAGCTGGAAAGAGATAAACAGCAAGAATGTACCTTCGAGGCTCAAGGTGAATATAAGATAGAGAAGGGAGTAACAAAAAGAGTGGGTGATGGTGATAAGTTAGTTTCATGAGTATGTGAAAGGAGTATGACTGTTGTTTAGAGATGGGGATAGAGGTTGACCCAGTGATGGAAAAGTGACCAAGAAAAATGCCACTGGGAAAATGCCACAGGAAAAAATGTTACAGTAAAAATGTGACAGCAAAAAGGTCACTTGTAAAAATTCAACAATAAAGTATCATGGGTAAAAATGGAGTCCATGTTCAAATTTTTCCAAAATAGGAATAGATGTAGGTAATTACAATTTTACATTCACTCTACCTCCAAAATGTACTCACATCTTTATTGAAACACATCGCTACACTATGCTACTAGGGTAGTTTAACAAACTGTTAGTTGCATTTTTAAAGTGGCATTTTTTCCTGGGGCATTTTTCCAGGATTCAACTGGGAGATACAGGTGGAGGCAGGGTCAATACTGAATATAAGTCGAGAGGAGCAAAAAGTGAGAGTTTGTACAAGGAATCAAATTCCATCGTTCGGGTTTCATGAATTACAGAACTCTCAAACATTTTAAAGAGAAGACGTAATTCATATTTTTCATATTTCTTTTATTTTTTTCCTGAATAAATTCCTTCATTTCTGAGAACACAGTGAAGATATATGATATATATATATATATATATATATATATATATATATATATATATATATATAAAGTAAAGCCAACAAGCGTCATAATAATAATAATAGTAGTAGTAGTAGTAGTAGTAGTAGTAGTAGTAGTAGTAGTTATTTTATATATCATTATTATTATTTGATCATTATTGTTATTTTTAACATTGGTATTAGTATTTTATTTAGTTTCTTTATTAGTATTATCATAAGAGACAGGGAATAAATGAAACTGAAAATAAAAGCAATGAAAATAGCTGAGAAAAGTAGAAAATTTAAGTCTGGTAGAATATATACAGAAACTATGTGTTACACTGTAAGAGAAAAAGAAATGGTTGTAGCTTAAATGTGTGTGTAGACATATATGTATATATAAATATCTGCATATTAGGGTACACATACTTGCATTTATACATATATTTATTGATATGTATGTATGTATGTATGCATGTATGTATATATAAGTGTAGAAAACAGATGTAAAAATCAAATTGAATGTATGTATGCGTGTGGAAATTCTCTATAGATTTGGGACTCTGAATAGTAAGGCATAAAGAATATTTCTGTTAGTTCTCTACTAACTGTGTGATATCCACTTCTCTCTTGGTGTATTAATAACGATTGCTTTTGACAAGGTAATTTTTGTTTGAGAGACAAGAGACATTTCCACTAACTCCAGTATCGTTGGAATCCCACTAGCCATATGGTTCTAAAGGGCATCACAAGACTTATCGTATTGTAGCACTTTTAAGACATGTTAACCAGGAAAGTCCATTTTTCATGTAGGTATGTTCAGGTTGTAGTGAGATACATGAAGTGATGGATGTTTGTAGGATTAGCAATAGTAGTAATGTGAGCATTTTAGTAGTCAATCTTGCTGGCAATGTCAATGTAGTAAGAGTGATGACATCAATGTTTAAGGTTTTTCACAAAAAAAAAAAAGGTGTAAAAGATAGTAGTGTTGATGGTGGTGTGATGGTGGCAGCAGTGGTTGTTTGCAGTAATAAACAGTATTTTCAGAGTAGCAGAAAAGATAGAATTGATATTTGTTTCAGAAAGAATGTAACTATTGTTGTAACAGCTCCAGGCTAAGGAATGGTTTGGTCGCATATAATTCATTTTGGTTCTTGTGAAGGTTATTGGTGATAAATGATGAAAACATTTTGTCATGAAAATCATATTCTAGTTTAAGGACAATGTTGTAAAGGAATAAAATCCTACTTTAGCAGACATTATCTCTTCCTTTGTCTTCCTTCATCTCTTTTTGTGTTCTCCCACTCTTTATCTTCCTATCATTAAAACTTCTAAATTAGTGCTTTCCAAATGTTTTAACTCAAACCCATTTTCTTTTACAAACACTTTGTCAATAACACCCCTGGTGTGATTCAACAAAATTATATAACCTTTAAAAAGTTGTTGCAGATGATCAGTTGGCTATCATTAAAAAAAGAATTACTTGTATGTAAGTCATTGCATTAATATATGTCGAAAATCAAAGCAACATTTCAACCATAAATCTTACCAGATGATTACCACAGATGATATAAATTGAAAATAACCATCTTTATCGATTCATATCTCCTTCTCATGCTAGCATGATTGGACTGTTGACCCCAGTATTTGTGTAAAATTTTGACCCTAGTATTAGTGTAAAATTTTTCACCACCCACTTCAAGAACTACTGATTTAAGTGGACATGTATTCCTATGTAACTGTTAATTCCAATGAAAAATTTTGACAACAATGTAAACAAAATAAAAAATCTTAATGGAGGAAATGATGAAGATGATGAAAATTAGGATTAAATTTATAGAAAGTGGATTTCCTTTATCAGGAAATCCAGTAAGCCTCTTTAAACAGGTCACTGTAGTATATACAGTAAAATGGATTTTCTCATATGAGAGTGAATCATCATGTAACATACGACTTTGTTACCATGGAAACAGTATCTCTACATGTTAAGAACACAAACCGAATAAAATTACAATGATCATGTTAGGTTATAGATGATCCAATCATCTGTTAGTAATAATTATTCAGTTATGTTGGATGGATCATATATCGTATTTAATGTACACAGTATGTAGTAATCTTGAGGCTCTGAGCACCAAAACCTGAAGATTACATGGTGACATTAGGCATGTTATAAAAACCTGCCTAGACTAAGTAAGTATCTAATGTACGAAACTATTAGTAGCTCATAACTACATATTGTGTACGTTAAATGATATTTATCTCTCATCAGATGGAATACATTTTTGTTGATCTTACCTTAACAGAAAAGTAAACTATACATATATATGTATGTGTATATATATATATATATATATATATATATATATATATATATATTTATTAAATTAATGTGTAAAATGTGTAAACATCTGAGTATCCCATGGTTACAAGTACCCTTAATATAATTCCAAAGCCTGACTTCTGAAGTAAAGATACAATTCATGTGAAGGGTTTCTATAGAGCTTTTGCCTTTCCAGTTTCACTCATGAAATATAAATCAATCTGAAGCAATAAAAATCATGCTTACTTAAGAGACCATGTAGTGGATTTGAACCTGGGACTTGTGGTTGCAAAACAATCATCTTAAGCATTTGGCTATAGTTTGCTTATAAAATTAGCAAGCTGTATTGAATGAAATATTGCCAAAAGTCAGTTATTGGAAATATATAGACAGACAGACAGACAGATAGATGGATAGACAAACAGACAGACAGGCAGATATATTTACTGTAGGTCAAGAGAGACTTGGGGTGTTTAAGGTAATTGAGTCTTCACAGATTACATGACAGAACAGAAATGAATTTTCATTTTTTGTATACCAACAAAACAGTTCCTAAATAATCTCCTTCCAAAGATCTTATCCAGTTACCATGTTATCACTTAAACTCTTTCCTTTTAATAAGACATTCAATTAATTGAAACTTTTGCTGCAACTTTAACTTCCAGACCATTCTACTATATGCATATATACATACATATAGTTTACTTTTCTGTTAAGGTTAAATCAACAAAAAATGTACTCTGTCTGAATATTGTTTAGTGTACACAGTATATAGCTATGAGTTACTAATAGTTTCATACATTGGAGATGTTTTCTAGGCAGGTTTTAATAATATGCCTAGTGTCTCCAAGCAATCCCTAGGTTTTGAACACATGGCCTATGCAATTTACATATCAGGAGAAAAGAACAAGAGAAATGAAAATAAAAATGAGAGGAAGATGGATGCAAAATGTGGAAGGGTGAAAGAAACTGAAAAAGAAAGGGAAAAAACGAAGAATGAGCATTAGAGGTGAATTCCTTTTGACTATAAAACCGTAAAGCTATTTGGTGTAAACTCAATGGAAGGGGTCTAAAGTCTAAGATACAGCTACTCAGTCCAAAGAATTCCCCAAAGTTGATATGGCATTTAATGAAAAGTACAGTCATGCATCATGCATGCACACATATATGTATATCTGTCTGTCTGCATGTTTGTATGTTTGATGGATTCTTTTGTATTCAAAGCATGGGTGGGGCGAAAGAATTTTACTTATTTTCCTCTTTTACTTTTCTTTTTCCAGGATGAGTTTGATAAAAAGTAGAGTAAGCAAATACTTTGGAGAACCCACACAGTGACTTGTTTAAAGTAGTAATGGCTTGTGTAGGACCATTTGCACTTTTCAGTACTGCTAATAGCAATTGTTTGTACTAGTATGCCACAAGACCGATGAATATCGGGTCTCGATTGGATGGCTGTTAACTCACATGAGTTTCTCCACCCTGTAACAGTTCTTGATTTTCAGCCCACACAGTGTCCAGTAATCTTCCTCCTCAACAAGCAAGCTTGGTGAGGTTACCGGTTTAATCACCAATGACCTGACCATGCGACAGATTGTACTGGGTTACATGATGCCACTAACACATAAGAGCAACCTAACACACACATATATATGAGTGTGTGTGTGTGTTATATATGCGTATGTATGTGAATGTATAGTGTTTACACCAAATGTGACATTCAAATTTCATAGACTTTTTACCATCTGCTTCATCTATAATATATATATATATGCATACACACACACACACACATATATATATATATATATATATATATATATATATATATATATATATACTTTATTGAAAAGCATCAGAAATATCAAAAACACTGTTACTCAGAGTTTCACGTTCCCATTCATCGGACAGCTTTCAATAAAACACATTACTCTACCTCCGGTATTCGAGTACTATTTTCTCCACCTTGTTTTGCATTTATGTGCTTACTCCAGTATATATATATATAAACATCTAGTTATAAAATCTCTGTAAGATATGAAAGTAGTAACTGACCTGGCAATTAATGTTTGTCACCAATTCAACATGGCTGTTCTGCATGAACAGATGTTGCTGCAATTTCTTAACCCCAAGAGGACATTTCTTCTACCTGGTTAGCAACGTAGCCTGCATCTGATATGTAACATCCGTTTGTATAGAAGGGCCAGGTTGAAGTGACAACAACATTATATGTATGTATATATATAATGTTTGTCGTCATTTCATCATGGCTTCAAGATATATATACATATATATATATATACAGAGAGAGAGAGATAGAGAGAGAAAGAGAAATGTATATATATGTGTGTATCTATATATAACATATATATATACATACACACATACACATACATGTATATATATTATATATATGTATATATATATGTATGCATACATTCATATGTGCATAAGTGTTCGTGTCTGTATAATATATATAAACAATTTGAAATACATTTGTTTTTTTATGAAATGAAAGATGGCTCTATCTCCACAAGTTTATGCTAAAGCTACTCACAAGTCTTTTAGAGAAGATTGAGTAGGGTTTAGTTAAGCCTTAAAAAACAACCTCCATTATCTACTACTGGCAGAATGACAAATATACCTGACATGATCTGTTTTAACAGTTCTTAGAAAGGAAATTTTCTTTCCTCAATAAAATATAGACATTGAAAACCCAAGCTGTTTTCGACTATAAACTGCAATACAGCTAGAACTGGCAGGAAACAAAGAAAAAATAACTCAGCTATGACAATGCAAAATTGAAGCTGGTCTAGGAAAAAGTAAATAAATGCATGAAAGCATGTACAAACTGAAATAAATTTTCCAACATGTTTACTATCCACCATGGAAAAGAAAATCATTATGTGTGTGTGTGTGTGTGTGTGTGTGTGTGTGTGTGTGTGTATATATATATATATATATATATATATATATATATATATATAAAAATGTTGTGGCAATGATGATGATGACAGTCAGGACGATGATCTTACTTCCTATCTTAAAGCATTGCAGAAACAGATTTGTAAGCTTTTCTGTCTTGAACACTTAAGGCATAGTCCATATTTATACTTGTATTTCTCCTTTATCTACTTCTCTAGGTCTGTTTGTTTGCATTCATCACCACAATTCTCTCCTTCCTTCTCTCTTTCTCTCTCTCTCTGTATATATATATATATATATATATATATATATATATATATATATATATATATATACATATATATATATATATATATATATTCTTTTATTCTTTATTTTTTCCTTGTTTCAATCAATTGACTGTGGCCATGCCGGAGCACCACCTTTATTGGAATGAATTGACCCCAGGACTTATTCTTTGTAAACCTAGTACTTATTCTATCGGGCTCTTTTGCCAAACCACTAAGTTATGGGAATGTAAACACACCAGCATCAGTTGTTAGGCAATGGTGGAGAACAAACACAGACACACACACACAGACACATACACACACACACACACACATGATGGGTTTCTTTCAGTTCCTGTCTATAAAATCCACTCACAAGGCTTTGGTCAGCCTGAGACTATAGTAGAAGACACTTACCCAAGGTGCAACATTGTGGGACTGAACCCAGAATCATGTGGTTGGGAAACAAGCTTCTTACCGCAGAACCATGCCTGTGCCTATATATATATCTATCTTACCATCATCTATATGTATACACATATATACATGTATGTATATATATATGTACATACAAATTTGTTAATACATGCAAACAAATAAATATATATATATATAGGTGTAAGCATGGCTGTATCCTTGTGTGATTAAGAAGCTTGAATTGTCACCATCTGTTTTGGTTTTGAGTTCAATCCCACTGTATGCAACTTGGGCAAGTGTCTTCGACTACAGCTACAGGCTGATCAACACTTGGTGAGTAAATCTGGTAAACAGAAACTTAATGAATCCCATCATATAATATATGTACGTGTGTGTATGTGTATATATATATATATATATATATATATATATGTATATATATATATATATATATATATATATATATATATATATATATATATGTATGTATATATACATACACACACACACTTACAAGTGCATGCATGGCTGTGTGGTAAGAAACTTGTTTCCCAAACACATACCTTGGCAACTTGTGAGTCAATTTCATAGACTGAAACTGAAAGAAGCCTGTCATATATATGTGTGTGTGTGTGTATTTATATGTGTGTATATGTGTCATTGTATCTTTATTTTGTTTGGACCCCACCACTGCTTGACAACCAGTGTTGGTGTGTTTACATCACTGTAAATTAGTGGTTCAGCAAAAGAGAGCGAGAAAATAAGTACTATGTTTACAAAAAAAAACAGTCATGGAGTTGACTTGTTTGACTAAAACCCCTTCAAGGCGGTGCCCCAACATGGCCACTGTCAAATGACTAAAACAAGTAAAAGATGTAAGCTATCAGTTGTTCATAAGTCAAAAAAAAAATCAATGTAGTTACAAAGTATGGCCTGCCAGGAAGTTACCATTGGTTTCATGACTATTATTGCTTTTAGCAATATGGGTGACTCAGTGAACCTACTGGCCAGAGGCATATAGCTCTTTTGCTGTTGGAAGTAAGTATACTGTTTTAGTCTACATAGTGATGGAAAATAGCCTCACTGAAACAAAATTCTTCTTTTAAATGGTTCCACTTGTGTTCCAGTTGCGTGCTGAATTCTTACTTCCATTAGTAAAGAAGTTATGTGCCTCTGAGCAGCAGGACTGATGGATCACTCATACTGCTGAAAGCAATGTTAAAAACAATGCTAACTTTCTGAGTGGCTATAACCATTGGCTATATAAAAGATGATATGATATAATATATATAGGTGCAAGTGTGGCTGTGTGGTAAGAAGCTTGCTTCCCAACCACATGTTCTTAGATTCGGTCCCACTGTGTAGCACATTTGGTGAGTGTCTTCTATTATAGCGTCAAGCTGACCAAAGCCTTGTGAGTGGATTTGATTGACAGAAACTGAAAGAAGCCAGTCGTATATATATATATATATGTGTGTGTGTGTGTGTGTATGACGTATTTTATGAACCACCGGAATGGGTGCCAGTCAGGAGGCACATAAAATGCATCATCCAAACATGATCGGTGCCAATGTCTCCTGGCTCCCGTGTTGGTGATATATAAAAAACACTATCCAAACATGATTGATGCCAGGGCCACCTGACTGGCTCCTGTGCCAGTGGCATGTAAAAAGCACCCACTACACTCTTGGAGGGGTTGGTGTCAGGAAGGACATTCAGTTGTAGAAACATTGCCAGATCAGATTGGAGCCTGCTGCAGACCTCAGTTAAATCATCCAACCCATGCCAGCATGGAAAACGGACGTTAAACGAGGATGATGATGATAATATATGTGTGTGTGTGTGTGTGTGTGTGTGTCTGTGTGTCTGTGTTTTTGTATGTGTGTGTCTGTGTTTGTCCCCTTCTCACCATTGTTTAACAACCAATGCTGGTGTGTTTGTGTCCCTGTAACTTGTCAGTTCAGGAAAATAGATTGATAGAAGAAGTACTAAGCTCACAAATATTATGTTCTAGTGTCTCTTTCTTTGAAAACCCCCTAAGGTGGTGCTGCTGCAAGGCCACAGTCAAATGACTGAGACAAGTAAAAGAATAAAAGAATATATTCACACACACACACGTAGATTTGTGGTTTATGTGTGCATGTGTGTGTGATTTATGGCTTATGTATATGTGAATGATGTGTGTGTGTTTTTGTGTTTGTCTCCACCATCACGGCTTGACAACCAGTGATGGTTTGTTTACATCCCCAAAATGTGTAGACTGGCAAAAAAGGTCAATAGATTAAGTTTCAGACTTGAAAAATAAATGTTGAGGTCAACTTGATCGACAAAATCTCTCAAGGTTGTACTCTGGCTTGGCTGCAGACCCATGGCTGAAAAATGATTTTAAAAATTATGCACGTATTTATGGATTCATTGAGTTTACTGGAATATGAATCTGTGTTATAAATTGATAGAACTGAAGTTGAAAAATCATTAACTCCAAACTGAGAGAATACTTATTGAAATTTGTTGATACAGATACATATAATAATGATATCATTTTCATCAACACACACACACACACATCACACACATGCACACACACACACACATGCACACACACACACACACACACACACACACACACACACACATACATGCACACACAAATGGGAATCTTCTCTGCACTTCGATGTTTCAATAAATAATTTTGTTTGACAAAACTTTCCTAACTGTATTTTAATCAGTGTTTGCCAGAAGAATGCAACAACTTTGATCTTGCAAAACAACTAAATATTTCATAATCATGCAAAATCAATATGATTCTTTCTCGGTTCTTGTTTCTTTTATTTCTTCTTTTCTTTTTTTCCTTTTCTTTTTTTATTTTTGTTGATAGAATTCTTCTTGTAGTTACTGTTTTCTTTACTCTTTTTGTTTTAAATTTCATTCTTTTATTTTTTTTTTTCTTACTCAATACAATATGTCAGACAAAATATTGTCTTTTTTCCAAGTCAAATATTTGAGTTGATGAAGCAGTGTAAATCAATAAATAACAACCTCCACTTTATGTGATAGATATACAAAGGTATATATTCAGACACTATGTATATCTACTCAGGGTGAACTTCAAATTTGTACCTATTTCATATTTTTGGTGCTGTGAGTAAATTTCGGAAATCTTCATTTAAACATGGAACATTTATTCTATTAATATGTGCTTTATATAACATTTATTAAATAAAATAAGTTTACAAAATATCAATGCAAGCTGTTTAGGGTTAGTGATGTTTTGTTGTTGTTATTATTACTATTATTATTATTATTATAAGTAAGCCTAGTGCACTAGGCAAAATGCTTTATGGTTTTTCATTCACCCAGTATGTTCTGAGTTCAAATTCCACCAAGGTCAATTTTACCTTTTATCCCTAAGGGTTTAATAAAATAATGCCAGTTGAGTGCTGAAATCAACTAGCCCGTCATCCAAATTTTCAGACCCTGTGCCTATATGAGAAAGGATTATTATTATTATTATTATTATTGTTAATATCATCATTATTAAAGTGGTGGGATGGCAGAATCATTACCACCTGGGTGAAATGCTTAGTGCTATTTCATCTACCTTCACATCCTGAGTTCAAATTCTGCCAGGTTCGACTTTACCTTTCGTCCTTTCAGGATTGATAAAACAAGTGGCAGCTGAACACTCGGGTTGATGAAATTGACTCATCCCCTCACCCCAAATTGCTGCTTTTGTGGAAAAATTTGAAACCATTATTATTATTATTATTATTATTATTATTATTATTATTTAATCAAGTGTTGAAGAAAGAATATGGTGTCCCTGGGCTTTTCAAGCATAACAAGGTTGGGGGACACAAGATCTTGGACACCATACATTTCACAAACATACACATTCTTTACTGACCTGATTCTTGCATCCATTGTGATGCTGAATAAACACTTACCTGAATTCTTCCACATGTTCTATGCAGAGTCCTTTACCAGGAATTAGATGTAAAGAAAAGAAACTGTAAAGAAACCAATTCGCACATGACTTTACAAGGCCTATAACAATTTTTACTTTAAAAAACCTTTTTGGTAACCTTATAATGTGATATGTGAAATTGTAATAGAAATTATAACAGAACAGGAATGTAATATACATGACAGTTATGTTAGTGCTTCTATGATGTATTGCTTCTGTTTATGAGTAGTCACAAAGTGGAAATGGCACCTATTTAGCAGCTTCATTGTCTGAGACAGAAAAAAATTTCCTTAAGTGCAATATAATGGAGGATAATGCAAGGCCAATATTAAAGTTTATACCTATGAACTTTGATGAGTTAGTTCAGTACTATAATCACCCTTTAAACTGCCAATATATTTAAATATCAGACAGCTAAAATGTTTGTCAAGAACAGTCAGCTTAGTAGAAACACAATCTTTTTGAAACTATCACGTTATAAAGTCTGCACATGATATCAGCCTATGGGGATATAAAAGCTATCAATAATTTAATGCTATCTGTATGATTGAGTCATAAAATATGATGGAAATGAACAATATGTTTTTGCTAAATATCCTATTTCACTGAAAAACAATGCCTTAAATAACAACACTGTCTTCTTTGTTTTACTTATCCTGGATGTTATTGTCAATAGCTGTGTTTTTATAACCACTTTTTCTGATGGATATCAACTATTTTATTTTATGGTGCTATTAGAGTCAATGAAAGAATGATTATATTTCTTCTAGATTTATGGTTTATATTTCTATACTTGTGTTTTATCATCCTTTCAGTGTTTGGGAATTTAAAAAAAACCTTGATGATTGTAATGGAATTTCAGATGAGGTAATTATTTTAGTACAAAGCATCTAGAAAGTGAGATTTAACACTGAAAGCTATAAGAAAAGAATTAGATTGCATGAGATCCTGCTTGGGTGTGTACCACAGCAGGGTACCACTAAAGTCTTGTTCTAAATAGAACTATGAAATAATTCTTAGGCAAGAGCAAGCTACTATTTTAAGTATACATCAGTCTGGAGTAGCAAGATCTATGATAGTGGTTGTTATGAAAACTAGGTGTAAATAAACGACTTTCAAGAATCAAGCAAGCTATATAGATAGAGATATCATCAGTAAGATGGATGATGAGTTCTGTGAGAAGTTTAGCATGCAGGAATTTAGTATACATAATCAGCCCTCTTCCATTCTATGTCCTTGTTCTCTCTTTAGTCCCCTTCTTGTATCTTGAAGGTATTCCTTGATTACTTATTACCATCATCCTTTCTCTATTTTCTACTGGGATAGCCATGTATCTTCTCTACAGAAGGACACCTGTTCCTCTCCCTCAATCATACTTCAATTTTTCAACCCTTGGTAAAAAACTGTTTCATTCAGCATTTCACTCCTACCTTGTCAAGCAGGTCTTGCCTTGGGAGTTAATGAGCAGCCACATTAGTATGCCAGGAAAAAGCACCCAGTACAATATTTTGAATACATCCCTTCATTTAATGGTCACATTTAAAAAAAAATTGATGTATTTTAAAATCTAAAATCTGACTTAAAGAAACTATTCATCTCATAGACTACACAAAAAAAAAACTGACTGGTGTTAGGAAGGACAGCCAGCTAGAAACCACACCAAAGCAGATACTGGAGCTCAGTGCAGAACTTGAACTTGCTGGATGCTGTCAAACCATTCAATGCATACCAGTATGGAATACAGATATTAAATAAGGACGACAGTGACTGTATGACTCAGGAGACTTTTGAAGCTTGGTTCTCAAACCTGCCTATTTAGTTAAATTCTCCTGACAAGAGGAGATTAACAACACCTGTTTATTGAAATTCCTGTTGATGACTTGACTGAATTTGTCCAAGATAGAAGCAAAGTTTGTAACCAAGGAAGTAAACCTAACAAAGACTAAAGTTTTAATGGAAGAGAACAGATCTGTAGAGCCATCAGGAAAGCAGTAGTACTTCATGTACATCAAAGAAGGTAGGAATCATTCACAGTGTAGTGGATCATAGGCAGGTTGACAAGGGAGAAAGATTTCATATCTATTTCATTTCATATCTCAGAAGTAGTTAGCAGTAAAATTAACTGTAAAATTAATTATTTCAAATGCTTCAAAGGCCTCCATGTTGATTTCAGGAGACTAAACTTCATAAAGGATATGAAAAATGACTAAAACTAGTGCCCAGTACATCAACAGATAAAATCATCCAAGCTGAATATTTTACCATTTGTATGTCCAATAACAAGGTATCTACTTTTTGTAGACTATGAGATCAATAGTTTTTATAAATCAGACTTGTAGTTTTAAAATACATCAAATCTTTTTTTTAAATGACCATTAAATGTAGCTATGTATTCGACACCTTGTCAGAGTATTAATGGCTAACACTTTCATTACTATAACCATCATTATAAAACTGATGTCTGGAATGTAAATCAACACAAAACTTTGACAAAAGGGTTTTAGATCACTTTACAACAGATAATTTGTATTGTTGAATTAAGGGCAGTCTCAAGCAGATTGGGATCAAAAGGGCTAAATTGGAACTAGGGTCTTTGAATATTAAATTATAATCCTTATGCAGGCATTATAGACTTAATAAGTCAGTCATTTTACTTTAAATTGTGTTTTGATTCAAATGGAAATTCAAGCAGCCAAAGAAATAGTGTTGCTACATTAAAACGTTACTTACCTTTCAATACATATACCAGTTGTGATTATCAAGTTTGGAAGTAGTTCATGATTATATAAAGTTTGTATTTTACATTTCAGTCTAATTTAGTTTTCACACTTGATTTTTGTTGCTATATAAATGTGTATGTGTGTGTGTGAGTGTGACACTGGATTATACAAGGCAAACAAGAGGGGCTTGCTCAATAAATGTTGTAGAAGACATGGATTTCTTATTGAAACTGAAACTAAGAAATTGTCTTGTAGCTTCAGTTTCATGTGTCTGTGATCTTCAGGTGAGAAGTGTTGCAATTTACTGTTGGTGGTGTGTTTCTTAATTGATTTTCATTAGAGATACAGCTAATAAGTTACTTAATTGCTTTCTCAAGCAGCTGTAAGATAATGAAGCTTAGTATGTAATTCCTGTTTCCTTATCATTCAATCATTTTAAAATTTCATTTGTAAGAACAGCATTCTCTTCTTTTCTTGTTTTTTCATTCTGTCATATGTTTCAGCCCTAATTACTAGAAACTTTTTAGATCTTTATATGACAGAAAAATTTATAAGTCACCAAACAAAATAATATCATTTGTGGGCAAATAAAGTTTACCAATTCAGATTTTCAAATATGTATTCATTTATGCATATATATTCAAACAAGAATCCACGTCATACCACATATATAAAGTTTTCTTTTCACCGATATATATATATCTGCATTTGAACTTCCATAAGGGAGAATGTGCTTGTGCACACACACACACACACACAAGAATCATGCATGTATAACTACATGAATGTGTGTGTGTACATGTATATATGTATATATATATATATATATATATATATATATATATATATATATATATATATATATATATATGTATATACACACACACATATATATATATGTATATACACACACACATATATATATGTATATACACACACATATATATATATGTATATACACACACACATATATATATGTATATACACACACACATATATATATGTATATATACACAACATATATATATATATATATATATATGCATACATATATATACACAACATGTATATATATGTATATATATATATATATATATATATATATATATATATATACATACCTGTATATCTATAAACAAACACATATATGCATATATATATATATATATATATATATATATATATATATATACATATATATATATATATATGTGTGTGTGTGTGTATGACAAAAAGAGAGAGAAATAGACAGACAGACAGATAGATATGTATTTGCACACGTATCTATATATGCATTTACGAGCGTGTGTATGTGTGTTGATATGATCAAATAAAAAAGACAAAAGTAATCATGACAATAATAACTAAATATAGAGATGGGAAAAAACGCTGCTAACAGTATTAATTCTATATTTGACCATCACACTGACTGCTTTTCTTTATCTGTTCACATGTGTGTCTTTTCTTTCTGTGACCTGTTCTTCAGAATGAAATAAAATATTTTCATATTGCATTACATTAGTAAAACAATGGTATGGTACAATGTGTTCTTTCACACAATATACCACAAATGTTTGTATATATATATATATATATATATATATATATATATATGCATATATGTAGAAATATATATGCACATATAAATGTGTACATATATATATACACACACACATGCACTCACATATATGCATATATATATATGCACACACACATATATATGCATATATATATATATATATATATATATATATTTATATATATATATATATATATATGCATATATGTGTATATATATATATATATATACACATATCATATATAAATATATATACACACACACACATATATATATATATATATATATATATATATATATATATGTGTATATATATATATATATATATATATGTGTACATATATACACACTCTCACACATATGTATGT
This sequence comes from Octopus bimaculoides, assembly GCF_046866305.1. NCBI lineage: Eukaryota > Metazoa > Mollusca > Cephalopoda > Octopoda > Octopodidae > Octopus > Octopus bimaculoides. The sequence goes on along the minus strand of NC_142937.1, from coordinate 68,838,227 downwards.
ATATACATGCACACTCTCACATACATGTCTCTGTGGGTGTGCACATACACATATGTATATATAACTATATGTATATATTTACATTTATCTCTCTATCTCTCTGTCAATCTGTATGTGCTGAGTACTGTTTCTTCAATCAGTAGCCATGTTTTATATTATATACTTAGATATAGACAGATTGAGACATTATATGTATATATATATCCATGTGTGTGAGCTTGTGCATGTATGTTGTTGTGTAAGAAAATGCTTGCTGTTTTTGTCCAGTTATACATTACACGTTATGTAACAACTCTCAAACAGTTATAAATGTGTACATCCAGGCCTACCATCTTTACCACATATACGTATAGTTGTGTCTATTTGGCTTTCTATATACACACATGCACACACACACATACACCTGCACAAACTCACAACCATACACACACAGACTCATATATGCAGATCTGAAATTCTTTCATGAATAATCTGGTAGAATATGAAATGTAAAGCTTAGTAATATGAAAAATATCTGTTTAATATTAATAAGTGAGTCTAGAACAATGACATTAATAACAATAATAATAATAACAACAACAACAACAACAATGATAATAATAATAATAATAATAATAATTATTATTATTATTATTATTATTATTATTATTATTATCATTATTATTATTATTATTATAATGTGTACAAGGGAAATAAACTTAGAATCATAAGAATAAACATATCCAAAGAACAGAGTAAAAATATGACTGTTCTCTAATACAGTGCTAAAGAAAAAGTAAAAGACTGAAATTTAAAGTCTTGTTTCCACATATTGGCAAAGTAAGCAATGGTTAAAGCTTTAAAAATTTTACATGTAGTCTTGTTCCAAATGTTGTCATGATCAAAAGAACTCAAGTCTTAATTGTTTAATTTTAAAGGCATAATTATAAGCACGAGTAATTGGTGCAGTTATTACAGCATCAGACAGAATATTTTGTAGTGTTTTTCTGATTATTTCTGCTTTCAGTTCAAATCCCACCAAGGATTATGTGGGTGGTGGTCTTAAGCCACTGTTTAGTTTAGCATCTTCAGTGTATGTAGTGGAGTTCACTATGTTACAAGCATTCAGGCCAAGTCTCAGATTTGAGAAAATCTTTCTTCCTCCTACCACACCTTGTCTTGAAGGCCTTTGAAATGTCATAGCCTCTTTAGTACCTGTGGTATATATATAGTCTTGCTTTGCTTGCTGCGAGTAGCAGAGCTAAAATGCAGTGAAAATTTAATTTTCCAAGAGGGAAAGAAGTGTTGCCTTTCATAGAACAATGTCAACTGTGATTGAAAAATGTAAGCTGCTGCATGCATAGATGTTTGTCATTTTCTGGTCTGAAAAAAGGGACAACCACATTGTCAATTTGTGTTTTCTTTCATGAGGACAGCTACAAAATATTTCACTTTTGAAATTCAAACAGGCAACCAGATCATGTAACGTTTTAGTATGAATCTTGTTTCAGCCAAACATGAATAGCATGTAACAACTATTCAGATATGGCTTAAGCTGTTCTAATAGTTAAACAAATCCAGCAAACCAGGAATATATATATATATATATATATATATATATATATATATATATATATACACACCTTTGGCATATAAGAGGTTATGTATTTCTTGCTAGTCTGGAGGTTTATCAACATTGCCATATGCAACAGTGGACACAAAATAGTAGTAACATTCTGACCAGTCAAATATCATTACCAGCAATATACTACATGACAATATAAAAGTATAAAAATACATCTGCTCTATTTTTCTTTTAGCTAGTGCGTTTTTCCCTGAGTGTGTGTGTGTATTTAAGAGAGAGAGGGTGAGCATGTAAATATATATGTATATATGTATATACATACATTTTTATATGTATAAATATATGCATTTATACATTTATTTTCATACAGACTCTAAAAAAAATGGAATTGCTTGATATATGGGGACACACACACGTGTGAATACATATATCAATTTAAGTATGAACCCTATAGTTTGCTTTACAAAGCTCTGTCTATGGGTATTGGCAACCAAAGGCAGTTTCCCAACAAGTGTCTGCTTGTAAAGCGGGGATGAAACAATCAGAGCATTATGCAATAAAGTGTATTTGCTCAATCCAATCACTCTTACTTCACTTGACTGATTGGTATTCAGTCAGTAGTGGGCACACTCAAACCTCTGTCCCACAGGCAAACTCTCTCTCTCTCTCTCTCTCTCTCATTCTATGTATCTTTCCTATGATTATTGTGATCGTTTGCATAGTTAATTTATTATGCAAGTTACCTTGACTTATGTATAGAGTACCTGTTACATTTTTGGATATCTTCACTTTCACTGTTTGGTCAACATTACATTCAATCATGTGAGATAACTGTCCTAACCTCTTAATTCACAAATCTCCCAAGTTGAAGTTATTTTCAAGAAAGACTCTTAACTTCTACAATAGACATTACATTTTAATTGGAAAGTAACTAAAGCAGCTAACAAACATTAGCTGCTTTAGTGAACAATATCTGCTTCTTCATGGAGTTAAATATCTAGATAGTGAAATTTTCTAGTACCTGTTATGCTATACATAGCGAGACTTCTATAATCAGAGAATACAATTTTATCAAAATGTTTCTACAACCCATTCTGTTCTCAAACAATAAGTATCAAACATTCTCCATGCTCCATTCTTCACTTTCAATATAGTATTGATATCATCCAGAAATAGATGGCAGTAAAACCCAACATATGGCTCATAAAATGTTTAAAAATTCCATTGACAGAGCATCATTCCTAAAATTCAATTGATAACCCAAACATCGTCCCTGAATCACAAAAAATATTCAATCATAATAAGTTATTTGCTTGTTTGTTTGTTATTTTGTATGTATGTGTTATGAGATTAAATGGTATGACTTTCTTGAGCTTTTTATGGGATTATTTTGCGATATAATTGTCTGTAAATTTGTACACATGTCTCACAGGAAAGGGATCACCGAAAGTAAACTTCATTTAATATATGTAATCATTTAAATAATCAATAGTTTTATGTTGCTCTTCCCAGATCCTAAGTACCTCCTTGGTATCTATTGATATCTAGGTGAACTGGATAGAGTTCAGCTTTATAATGACAGAAATAACCCTTGCTTATGTCATTAAGCCTCTACTTTATAAATAATAGCTCTTACCTCTACGTTTATATCCATACACACACTTAGAGAGACACACAAAAACATATATGCATTTCCTAACCAGATATAATGCAACTGGATTTTGATTCAAAATTGCTTCAAAAAATTTGGAAAACCTATTAATGTATCTGGCACTACTTTCAGCAAAATTATCTGCAAAGTATATTTTTATATACCTGCAGCCATATTTCAATTGATTTCGATCTCATCTAAGAAGCATCTGTTGATTATCGAGTTTAATTTTAAAAGCACAGATGAATCTGCCTCTCATTGATGGTGTTTGTCAGCAACACTATGTCATTTTTTTTGCAAACTATTTTTTTCAACTTAAATTTCTTACCCCGGAATTCGATGTGTTCATTTCGCCTAGATGCCGGGTGCCCACTGCTTCCCCCAATTGACAATGGTCATGTGGATATTTTACAACCCAATATAATTGGGACCTCGGCGAAATATACTTGTTCAACTGGCTTCTTTCTTGCTGGGCGAGCAATACGAAAATGCACATCAGATGGCGCTTGGGATGGGAGAGAGCCTAGCTGTGAGAAAGGTGAGTGAGTGTCACCTGTTTCTCTTCTTTTGCTTTTTATTCTATGTCCTTTTCCTTGTATCTTTAATATTTCTTTTGAGCTTCTTTTCATTTCCCGTGTTCATACATTATTGCTATATTAAGACATATATACATATAAGTATACATAGACATACATACATATATTTATATACACGTGTATAATATATATATATAAATATATACATATACACATGTATAATATTTATATATATATATATATATACATGTGTATGATATATATATTTATTTATTTATGTGTATGTATGTATTATATTTTCATTTCTGGCATTTAGTCTCAGCATACTCTATGGATTCTGAAAAGCAAAAATGTAAATAACTAAAATCGAAAGTATACAACAACAATATGGTTGAAATGATCTGAAGTTGACTGAAAATATCTGAATAAATTCCATATATATATATATTTATATATATAATTTATTGTTTGAAATAATTTAGTGATATGGTTGTGATGTGGATGTCGCTTTCAATGGCTTTCACTTCTTTTATTCCTCCATTTAAAAAAAAAATTATATCTATATATATATATTCAGTGTTGTCTTTTTCTTTTCTATCTTTCTATATATATATCTTTTCAAATACATGTTTATTTGTCAGTATCATTTTTATGAATATCCTTCAATAAGATATGAATCATAACATTTCTTACTATTTCTATCTTAGTGTGTGTGTGTGTGACAGAAACTGTCATTTATCTTTTGTTTTTGGATAGCTGTTTCATTCAGCTCTGGTTTATCATTTATTTGTTTCAGTCATTGGATTACAGCCATGCTGGGGCACTTCTCTGAGGGGCTTTTAGTTGAACAAATCAGCCCCAGTACTTGTATTTTTTTAAGTCTGGCACTTATTCTATGAGACAATTTTGCCAAACTACTAAATTATGTGGACATAACAAAACCAACACTACACATCAAACAGTGGTGGTGTGGGGCACGGCAAACATAAAGAGACACACATTTATTACACTCTTACACACACACACATGTGTATGTAGAGTGCTCAACCACTTGCATGTTAATTTTATGAGCAGGTTGTTCCATTAATCAGATCAACTGGAGCCCTTGGAGATGTATAGTTACTGATGGAGTACCAGTTATATATAAATATATATAGGATGAGCTTTCACACAATTCCCATCTACCAAATTCACTCACAAGGCATTCATTGGCCTGGGGTTCAATTAGCAGACACATGCCCAAGGTGCTGTACAGTGGAAATGAACAGAAAAATATGTGAATACAAAGTGAACTTCTTAACCAGAGAGTCTTGCAGATGTTGCTCACCCAGTACTGAAAGGGATTTATGTAGAAAATATTCTCTAGGCTACATGAGGCTTTAATAGTTCTACCAATCATATTACTAGTAATTATTAATAAATTTGTGAATCATTAAAATCTTTAGTTAAAGTCAAAAGGATTTGAATCCTAGTTGGCTCACCCTTTAGCCTTCAGATTAATTACTCTGTCTAACATAATATCTTTTATTCATATTGCTTTTAATTGATCATACATTATTTCATAACTTTGAGATGCAATTGTTTTTTTTTTCTTCAATAGCATTGTAGGTTAGTTGTGAGAGGCCAGATCTGGCCAGTTTAAACATAAAATAGGTAGAATATTTGGATATTTGGATGGCTCAGTGGTTAAAGCATCAGGCCTACAATCATGAGGTAGTAAGTTTGATTCCCAGACAAGGCCGTGTGTGGTTTACTTGAGCAAGACACTATTTCATGTTGCTCCAGTTCATTCAGCTGTAGAAATGAGTTGTGACATCACTGGTGCCAAGTTGTATCAGCCTTTGCCTTTCCCTTGGATAACATCAGTGGCATGGAGAGGAAAGGCTGGTATGCATAAGTGATTGCTGGTCTTTCATAAACAAACCTGCCTGGACTTATACCTCAGAGTGGAACTTTCTAGGTGCAATCCCATGATCATTGATGAATGAGGGGGGGGGGGGGGGCTCTTTACCCTTTATTTGGGCCAGGTATGGCTGGTTTGAAAGCTAAAGGGTTAACCATTAAACTTCACATTAATTATTCAGCAGCCACCTATTTTATATGGTATATACATCCATTCCGATGTTTAAGCAGTAGGAAAAAATATGCTGGAATAAAGCTGTTTTCTTTGAGACAATCTAATTCATCATCATCAACCCTGGACTTTACAGTCTCAGGTTCCAGGGCTCATAGAACTAGCTCCTCAATTTCTATGGCATGACCAAGATCTCAACATTCCCCTTGAACAAGACATCAGTCTAGTGTTGGATTATTTATTTATAACTAAATGACCTGGAGCAACATGAAATGAAGTGTTTCACTCCAGAACACTATACAACTCCAGATCTGGGAAAAATCTATAATCTTGCAATTGTCAGTGCAAAACCAGAATCACTCTGCCACACACTACCATAATCTAACTTCCACATTATTAATTTGCTTCAGTTTATCTCTTGACTTCATATTACAATACTTATCTATATATATAAAGATGAGAATGTGTGTCTGTGAGTCTGTCTGTGTGAATCCCTAAAACTTGAGAACTACACAACCAATTTCATTCAAATTTTACACGTGCTTTACTTAGGGTCCAGGTAGTGTTTTAGGTGAAACAAATTTTGCACTTCTTGTATCTTATATTTGTCACAAACAAATATACAATCCTCCCTGATCTACATATTTCCTCAACTCTTAAGATATAAAATTTCATAGAATACTTTTATAATTTCAATACATTGGAGGTTGGCATAGAACAGGGATTTCATACATGTAGTACATGAACCAGAATTGTCTTGTAGCAATATCTGGTTTGATCCACTGCCTGAATTTTATAAAAGATATTTTATTATTTTGTGTGAGACAGTGTGTTGAAACTAACACAATTACAACCTGAGAGACACCTATTAGTCATTCAAAAACACAAAAACTGGTAACCTATAGATGTCAAAATAACTGCAATTATTATTTTTAAAATTTTAACGTATACATTCATATATACATATATAAGAATATATAAGCATATATGTGTGTGTGTGTGTGTGTGTATGTGTGTGTGTGTGTGTATGTGTGTGTGTGTGTGGTAAGAAGCTTGTTTTCCAACCACATGATTCCAAGTTCAGTCGCACGGCATGGTACCTTAGGCAAGTGTCTTCTACTTTTGCCTTGGGCCAACCAAAACCTTCTGAGTGGATGTGGTACAGAAACTGAGAGAAGCCCATAATATATATATATTTATATAACTATGTATGAGTTTTTGTGCCTGTGTCTGTCTTCCACCACCACTTGACAGCCAGCGTTGGCATGTTTACTTACCTGTAACTTGATAGTTCAGCAAAAGAGACCAATAAACGAAAGACTAGGCTTAAAAAAGTAAGTCCTCCGTATCAAGTTGTTCAACTAAAACTCTTCAAGGTGGTGCCTCAGCATGGTCATAGTCAGATGACTGAAAGAAGTTGAAGAGATTAAAGATATATATATATGTATAGCATGTGTTCAGAATTGAAACATGGTAAATGTCATGAGTGACTCAGGTTTTGGTTAGTCAAACCAGCAAAACTTCGGGCATCTTTTCCTAAATTAACCGATGAAAAACAAGCTTATGAATCAGTATACTAAAACATGTGACTAATTATCTCTTCATTTTGTCTATCAGCTACAAACCAAATGGAAGAAATTTTTGTTTTATTTTTTCAAAATTTACACACATGTCCGTCCAAATGGATTCTAGTGACATCAGTAATATTGAAAGGTTTCACAGTTAAAACAATGCCAGATTCCTATAAAGCATTGGTCTTCTACCTAATTGCATGCATTCATTTTAAATAATTTCTATCTCTGTTCTCACTCTAAGGCCTCTTGCTTAACAGGGTGTATGTAAATATATATATATACACACATACATATATGTGTGCGTGTGTGTATATATATATATATATATATATATATATATATACACACACACACATGTATATATGTGTATGTGTGTATATATATATATGTGTGTGTGTGTGTAAATATACACACATACATCACATTGCAGAATTTTTTCCATATATCTCTGCATACAAACTTTGCTAAAACCTCATATTCTTTCCTTACTTGATAAAGTTGATATAATGTATATTGCTGCCAAGGGGCAGATATGGCTATGTGGTTAAGGTGTCTGCTTCCCAGTCATGTGGTTTTGAATTGAGTCCATCTGTGTGGTACTTTATGCAAGTGCCTTCAACCCTGGGCTGACCAAAGCCTTGTGAGTGTATATCATTGACAGAAGCTAAAAGAAGCCCATTGTGTTTGTGTGTATGTGTTTGTTCGTCTGTCTGGCTATAAATCCTTGTCTTAACATAGTGAGATAGTTGTAAATGAGTGTCACTGCCATATAAGCAGTATGATATATTTCCAATATTCTGTAAGCACATCTGGCTTTCCTCATAAGCATGTAAAGATTGGGATCAGAAAGGGCCCTAGTCATAGAAAATAAAAACCCTAAATTCCTTATATTCCCTTTCTATCAATGTAAAGATAGAATCTCTACACAGGAAAGAATCAACAAGGAGAATTTTTTATAGAGAAATTCCAAACGCTTCTTAACATACGAACTCCTCAGTGACCATATTCCCTTCTCTCGCCTACCCATTGAAATACATATAAATTTACTTCTTGTTTCTCTAAGAACAGACATAAACTTCCTGTTGACAAGGAGTCCAGAACTCCAACTAAAGAGTATAAAACCCATAGAATTGTCTTCCCTTACACACACTTCCTGTTTAACACATAAACTCTCAGCATTTTTTAAACACAACACCATTCTTAATTCTATGCATCCTAATCTAGCTAACAATTAGCTACATGGATTACCATTGAAATTTAAAAATTCAAAGACAATATAATGTATTGGTATATTTATTTTTTTATATATTTTTTTATATTTTTTGTAAAAAACATTATTTTCATTTTCCCTCTTCTTGAAAATTTGCCATGCAATGAAATCCGGTTACAAATTCTTTTTAATCCTCCTTATGCACATCTATATTAAAATATGCTTTCAGTTTAGCATTCTGCCTTATTATTATTATTTTTTATTTTCCTATTATTTCTCCACATGCGGTTAACACAACTCCACCATTTACTGACTTATATATATATATATATATATATATATATATATATGTATATTTATATACATAGATATATATACGTATTTATAATACATACATATATATATATATATATATATATATATATACACACACACATGCACAGTGAAATGATTGGCATTAGGAAGGGCATCCAGCCATAGAAACCAAACCAAAACAGTCTATAGAATATGGTGCAGCTCTTAGCTTTGCCTGTTCCTGTCAAGCCATCAAACCCATCCCAGCTTGGAAAACAGATGTTAAATGTTGATACTTATGACACACGTGTATTTTGACGTTCACGCACACATATATACACGTGTGTGTATGTATGCCTTATATTTTCCTTTGAGTTTTTCGTCTTCTAACTAGAATCATGCACAAACAAATGGAATATTTTGAAATATGTGCGTAATGATGCAAACTCACATGCATACACACACACATACATACACATTGAAACAGACACAGATATTTATACTTAAACACATCACTTGTGAGATATTAATGTAACATTTTGTTGTAAAATCCTATTGACAAAAAAAATAGCATTTTCTTAATCGAAATATATAATTTTCATTGAAAAATGTACTGGCATGGTTGCATCCAAACCATATGATTTTATGTTTAGTCCCACAGTGCAACACCTTGGGCTAGTATCTTTGATTAAAATATGAGGTGAACCAATCGTTATGAATGGTTTTGATAAATAGAAACTGAAAGAAACCTGTTGTTTGTGTGTGTGCGTATGCATCTCTCTGAATATGCATCTGTGTACACTCTAATAGTTGCTGAACTACAAGCAGTAAAATTCTTATTTTTCTCCCTTGTCAAAAATCTTTCAAAGGTGTATGCAACAAGGGATCTTTTACTTGGAAAATGAGTAAGGGTTATCAACAGGAAGGCCTCCAACTCTAAAGCAATGCCTCATTAAAACAGTCATCTAATCCATGCTGGCATAGAAAAAATTGACATAAAATGATCCAAACTTTATGAGATGAATATAGTTATAAAAATAGTATTTAACTTTCAATTACTATGATATTTAGTGATAAGGATGGAGACACATGCCTCCCGAATTAGATGCAAATCAATAATAGGTAACTGCTATTCAGTACTAACTCTTTGTTGGTTGATCTGTGAAAAATGTCAATCACAAATCTTCTCCAACAAACAATGGAACCTAAAAAAAGGATTATCAAAACTCTTTCGCCTCTTTTTTAAAGAGAAAAGAAAATAGTTTGGATGTTGATGTCAGTGTTCTTCTTTTGCCATTGCTCTTGACAAGCTAAAGCATTTTAAACTATTTCAATTTACAAAACATGGGAATTTTTTCAGTCCTTGTAGTTCACCTCCTGCAAGGACTAAATTTCTCATCACAAAAAAATTGGTCTGGCCAAGAGATTTAAAAATTTTTTCTACTGTACTTGCAAAGCCTGAAATTTTATTAGGAATGGGTAAATTGATGTCAACTACATCATCCACAACGTTTGGCAAGTACTACTGTTTTTTTACTGATCCTGAAAGGATGAACAGTAATGTTTGACTTCAGTGAAATTTGAACACAGAATGTAAAGAGCTGGAAGAGAAGCAGCAAGGCATTTTGTCCAAGATGCTAACAGCTCTACAAGCTCACCACACTCTAATAACTTTAAAATATCTACACTAGATATGAATGTTTGAATTGTGAGTTGTAACTTCTACATAACTGGATGCTTTCATACTCTATACATAGAGTTACATGTATGTGTGTACTTGCACATGCATATAGGAAAGACCACCACTGAGTCACACACACACATACACACACACCTGAAAGGTATTTCTACTATGTCAGGTTTCTGTTGTGTGTTATAAGCAGTAGGTGTGTAGTATTGTTTTTCTAAAATATCAGATTAATTTAAGTTCTGAGAACATGCTTAATAATGAGAAAGTTATTTTACTAAAAATTCTTCATTTTCCATAATTAATTGAAACAAAAGTAGCGTATTTCAAAAGGATAATTTCTTTTGAAATACATTGCCAGCCTTTGTGTAATAAACGGGTTAAAGAAAATAAATATTTAAAAAATGCAAGTCAGTGTCACTAGGATTAATGTAATACAGTTTAATCTTTCTCTCTTTATCACACACAGACATATTTATATATAAATGTATATATATATATGAATGGGGGTGAGCATATGTGTGTAATATACACATGTATACATACATTCATACATACATAAATATACATACATACACACACATATATATATACATACACACATATACATATCTATATCTATATATATATATACATACATATACATATAATTATATGTGCATATATATATATATATATATATAATTATATATACTTATATATATATATATACACATACACACACAATTAACATTGTATAAACTATTTAGCATGCTGGCATGTGTTGGACAGGTTTTTCTAAGGTCGTGTTTACTCTTCCAGTCACATCCTTTTTAAATGCCTTTTTACAACACATAGGGACACCCAGTCTACCTATTCTAAAATCCAGATACACACACATACACACTCATTTACATTCACAAACAGTCATACACCTTGAAAATAAAACAGAAAGTTTAGTGAAGTCTTTGTGAGAAATCTTTGTTAAAAATGGAATGTTCACGTATTCAGCAACCATCTTAAATTTTTTTCGTGTTATCTTTTATATTTGTTGATAGTTTCCATATTTTCATAATGATTCTTGATATAATGGAATTTCCAAATAACCCATATGTAAATTTGCATAGACTGGAGGTTACTGCAGTTCCCACTGTGGTTCCAGATTTTTGTCAGTAATAGTTAACATCAAACAGGAAATAGTGATTTTGGAGAATAAATTTTTTTCTGATTACTAAATTTTTTTCAGTCTATATGTTCTGGTAATTCATCTGTGAAATTTTGCAACCAGAATCTTATAGTTTCTGTTCCATAGTCACGAAAGATATTAGTATATAAATTTATTATACCAATAAATAGTGTTGCCATTGAGTTTTTTAAATTTTTTTAAAAATTTTATTTTATTTTTTTTTTTGAAAAGTAATTCCACATATATTAATCATCCTTTATAAAGCTGCTAATGCACTTACATACATGATGGGCTTCTATCAGTTTCTTTCTACTAAATTTCTTCACAAGGCTTTGGTTGGCTTGGAGTAATAGTAGAAAGACATTTGCCCAAGGTGCCACACAGTGGGACTGATCTCAAAACCATGAAGTTGGGAAGCAAACATCTGAACCATGCAGCTACACCTCTGTCTATGACCATGCATGTGCCTATAGTTACACTTGCACCAGTAAGCTCGCACCAGCACCAACAAATAACACCTTAGCCTACACTGCACCTATAAACCACACAAGCACTTTAACCTACAGCTATGCCTATATTCATACCTGTTCTATATATAGTAATAAAATTCATTAAGCGCTTACTCCCACTTTTCTGATAAAAAAAAAATTCATTCATATGAAACAAGAAATTCATCAATCTCATTATTTTCAAATAATTCTTCAGAGTCATAATTTTCTATAGCATTCTGATATATCATTTTCAATTTTATTATAATTATTTCCTGGAAAATCTCTGAACATTTGGGTTAGATTTTAGTCCTTTATAGTATTTTTAATGTTTGTTTTGGCATGTGATATTTGTTACTTTTGGTTTCTAATATTTGTTGGGATCTAATGAGATTTTCTGTTCCTTTTATGCAATCTAAATTTATGTTGGCTTGACCAACCAATAGTTTGAGGCCTATATATATATATATATATATATATATATATATATATATATATATATACATACTTACATACACACACACACACACACACACACACACACACACACACACACACACATATATATATATATATATTTCCTCTAGTTTCAGCTCAGATCTGTGGCCATGGTGTAGTGTTTCTTGCTTGCATCCATCAGATGGAGTTTGCTGAGGAAAATTTTCCATGGCCAAATGGTTTTTCTGTTACTAACTGGCACCAGTTTCCAAGCCAGTTAATACTTCCCTATAGCCAGACATGTTTCCACAGAATATTGGAAATGAACGATACCACTTGCATTATTGTGGCACTCATTTACAATTATCAAACTAATATTATCATGACAAGGAGACACAGGCACACACACAAACAGACATACTCACACACACACATACACATGCATACATTCACACAATGCTCTTCTTTTAGTTTCCACCTATCAAATCCATTCACAAGACTTTGGTCAGTTGGGGGCTATAGTTTAAATCATTTGTACATTGTACTGTGAAATGAAACTGAACCCAAGACCATACAGTCTGGAAACAAACTGTTTAATCATACAGCCACATGAATTGAACATATAATTGCTCAGCAACCAAGCCTAACTCACATTAATAAACTTAATACCTTGCTGTCTTCTTAAATATTCTCTCATCAGGGTCTTCAAATTATTACTTGGATATGGATTTACTGATGTTTAGAAGATAATTAATGAATTACACATCATATGGACAGGACTCTGGTTTACTAGGATAGCTTTTTGTGTAAATTAGAAAACAATTTCTGTGTATAAGGAATGCTTCTTCTAAGACATAATATATTAGAGTTCCTGGTGCATTCAAATTTAGGTGAAAGTGAAAGTGAGCTGAATATCGTTTCGTTTTTGAATTTCTGGTTGTTTTTTCTAAGGCTTTTTTCCTCATGCTTAGTTCAGATTTGCTGAGAAATTTGAAATTTATCTTTTCTTTTCAAAAATAAATTGTAGGGTAGGGTGGAATGTTGGAGAGAATTTAAAGAAAAAATTAGAATAATGATGGATTTAAATAATTCTGTGTGTATGTGGGATAGCAGGGGTGGGGGTGAGTGAATGATAGAGAGAAAGAGTGTAAAGTAGAATGACATATGAGGGATTAAAAGAATAAATGAGAAAGACATAAATGAATGAAATATATTTGAAAGGAAAAACTGGAATTAAAAGAAAGAAAAATATTTGGAAGGAATGAAAGAAAGAAAGAAAAGAAATAAAAGAGATTGAGAATGACTCATTGTTTTTTTTTTGTTATTCAGAATTGAAGAGATCCTATTTATGGAATATAATAAAATGAGAGAAGAAAAAATAATTTAAAATGTGAGTGTATGTATGTCTGTATACTTATATGTATTTACATATGCATTTGTGTATGTTTACATTAAAGGCAGGAAAATTGAAGTGGGGAAAATGTGCCTGTGTTTGCATATGCACAAACACATATATGCATATATATATATATATATATATATATATATATATATATATATATATATATATATATATATATACATACATACATGCACATGCACACGCATAAGAAGAGAATAGAATGCGATTAAAATACAAGAGTAGGATGAAAGATTAAGAAACAAGAGAAGGGAGACAGGGAGAGATTAAGTGGAGGGGTAGAGAGAGAAATGAAGAAGAGAAAAAAGTGAGATATACAATAGCTACTTTTAGAAACTCAGTGTTACCTGACATCTCTGTCTGTCTCTCTCTCTCTCTCACACACACACATATTTATACATGTGTGTGTGTGTAATATTATATTCAGGGGAACACAAACGAAAGTAAGTGAATAGGCAGATAAAGTGAGGGGAGAGAACCTAAGGAAGATATTGGAGTGGCTTGGTGTCAGTTGGCAGCAGAGACAGGAACAGGGGAGAGAGACAAAAATATTGAGTGAAAATTCTTGACATAAGCAAATATTCTTCTGTGTCTGTCAGAACTGGAACCAATATCTGAAAATAATTTTGAATACATTCTTTAATGGTATAACAATAAAAACATGAATACATATATACATGTGTGTGTGTGTGTGCATGTGAGTACACATAAACTCACACACACATTACACACAAGAAAAAAAGATGAAGTAGTTCTTGAAACTAAGAATAATATCTATAAATTGCTAATATTAATAAAATATTTTGCTAGGATAATAGCAACAATATTAATATATGTGTGTGTGTGTGTGTGTGTGTGTCTATATATATGCATATATATATATATATATATATATATATATATATATATATATATATATATATGCATACATGTGTGTGTGCGTGTTTGTGTGTGCACATGTGTGTAATTTTTGCAATATGCAATATTGACTTTTCTGAAATTTAGTTGAAAAATATTACTTTTCTTATTTTTTTCACAGAAACTGGTTTTCTTATTAACACGATTATATCAACGTAAGCTAGACATATTTATTAATAATCTAGCCAGGTTGCACAGAATGTAGAATAGAAAACAACACACATAAAAAAATAAAAATTTGATGTAAAAAAAAAATGTCAATATGTCTGACATTGTTTGTTGTCTCTCAGACGGTCTTTAGCAAAATGATATGGAATTATTTGATACAATGCCAGTTCGGTAGTATAGTAGCATTGCTGTGGACAATTTGTGTAGCACTTCTTTGTGGCATTCTTCTATTGTTAATTAAGTTATATGGGCATATCTTAACCCTTTTATATGATATTGGTCATGTTACTATTTTCAATCTTTTGGTCTTATGGTCTTTTACTTGTGTCAGGCATTGCAGCTGCAGCCATGCTGGGGCATCGCCTTGAAAGTTTTTGAGTCAAATAAATTGACCCCTGAACTTATATTTTTAAAAGCCTAGTACTTACTCTACTGGTCACTTTAGTTGAACTGCTAAGTTAGAAAATTGTAACTAGTTGTCAAATAGTAGAATGGGGCTAAACACAGACACAAAACACATACACATAGATATATACATACACGCATGCATATATAAGATATATAGATATATAGGTATATATGATGGGCTCCTTTTAGTTTCCCTCTACCAAATCCACTCACAAGGATTTGGTGAGCCCAAAGCTATAGTAGAAGACACTTACCCAAGGTGCCATGCAATGGAATTGGACCCGGAACCACTAAGAAACAAAACAATTGATGACTGGAGTTAACTTTTTTTGAGTCTGGTACTTATT
>NC_142937.1:68798564-68811064 GCF_046866305.1 Octopus bimaculoides | reverse complement strand
TGACAGTGACTTTGAAGTTTCAGCCAGCTAAGTCATCATCAGACTGCGATGCATTAGAATTAGTTTTGCCTTTATATCATCTCTGTTGAGTTAAAATCATCTTTTGGCATGTGATTTTGGAGTTGGGTGGTAATGAGGATTTTATGGAGAGGTGTTTTGGAAAGATTTCTTTTGATTAAATTTGGGGTTATGTTATTGTTTATAATTTATTCTTGCATGTAGAACTTTGTAAACAAGCCTGTTGGTGTTTCTCTTTTGTTAGGTAGGCACAAAGTTTGACAGTATTCTTGTTGCTTTGAATATTATTGGGACACCTCTGGACTATAGTAGAAGATGCCTGTCCATCTTTGATTTCATTGTTTGTTTACATCTAACTTCTTGTATATAAAACATAACAAAAATCAGTGCTGGCTATAATTTCTATAGAGTATCTGTAGAGATGACCTTAACAAGTGATGTAAAGTGTACTGCTAATGCAGTAGAACATGGTATTGACTTAAAAAAAACATTTAATATACCTTGTAATATATTATAGTTGCATGATGAAATATTGCATACCTACAAGTCATCACACTTTCCAAGATGACAAGACTAAACCTGAAGCCAAGCAGCTGGAATGCAAACTTCTAACTATGCATCTGCTCTTGTGCCTGTATAGAAATAAATCATTATAGAAAGTTTTCCATAGCTGTTTATGCTATTCTTGCTCTTATCTATTTGGATTTGTCATTTATAATACAAAACCTAGTAATTTGCACTTTAAGAATGTTAACATAAAAAATGACAGTTGTTGGATTAAAATTTATTTTGGTCCTAATTTATTAAAAAAAGTTGATGTTCAGATATTATTTTAGAACAAAGAAATATGATAGATGCTGTATATAATGGAGTTTTATGTTTATTTGCTGTAAATTAATGCAGTAGTAGCATTAGGATTTTAAATTCTTCTCGAGTCAACTTTTGGTTTCCATTCTTCATGAAATGGCAAAATTAAAATCAATGTTCCATTAAAATATAGAGGTCAACTGAATTCCTATATTCCATCATCTCTTTACAAAATTAACCCTCTGCTTGTTTAAAGGTAATTATGTAATTACTGTTATTTGCTTGTCTGGACTTTGTTATTTTGAATGATTCCTGAGTATTTTCAAAACTTTTGGGAAAGGCATGAAAGTCTTCTATGTTTCTTTTTTAACTCCTCATTATTCTAAGGTTTTATATTCCTATTAGCAAGCAATCATTATCTGCTTTTTCCTCTTGTATATTCTTAACTGTTCTCTTAGCAGGTCTAAACCTTTCGTGGTGGGGAGATTTCTTATATCCAAATTCCTTACCATATAATACAAATTCCAATATTCTCTGGCATGGTTCACGAAGGTCATGTGCATTTGTTATTGGATTTGTTCACCTTTGATCTCAAACTTTTATTAAACTATAGAAATTTAATTAAGACAGCCTGCATTTCTCTATCTTCTTTTAGCCCTTTCTGTTTTCTAAAGTCTTCTGGTATCCAAATAATTAGAATTCAGCAAACAATGTCCAGCAATTTTGAATATTGTATTTGGATGTACAATAGACTAAACAATGCTATTTAGTTGTTGGCACTTTAAAACATTGGTTCAGTCAGATCAGAACAGTTCAATGTGGTGCCAAGTTCCTTTCTTTTTGTTTCCTTGTTTTCTTTGAAATTTCTACCAAAGTTAATGCATTGTCCACAAACATTGCAGGTAGATTTTTTTTTGCCCTTTGACAGAAAGTTCAAATAAAATATAACATATTATGCAATTATAACTGGTAGAATTGCAGCAAGAGAATATCCAAGAAAGAAATCAGTAACACTGTAAAGATCTTTAGCACAAATGACTTGAATGGATATAATATTTCATTTTAGAGTTCATATGGAACACATAGTAAACATGGCCCAGCTTGTTGTTGATGTTGGTATTCTCTTTGAATAAAGGGAAGCTTGCTCCAAACAAGCTGAACTCTGTATTCATTATTTACTATATTTCTGAAAATATCAAAGAGTTTAGCAAAATAACTTTCTCATTAAGCTACTGTTTACAATATCAATTAACATGAAATTTTTAATGAAAGGTTTTACTTTAGTTCATTTCAAAACAAATTTTGTATCCTAAAACTAGGAGTGTTCCCAGGCTTGTTGGCATCAAAAGACTGAAAAAATATTTGCTTTGAAGGAGACTCGGTTGCTATTCCTAGTAGTGTAAGCTACTACAATGAGGCTCCTCTTTTAGTCAAAGCTAAAGTGATGACTAAGTTGTTTTAATATTTAACATGTGTCCTTCCTACAAATTTTGAGAACATAACATTCTGCTAACAGCAGAACTGTCATGGAGACGATGTCATTTGATGGTTAACAAATGTCCATAGAATTTTACTAGAAACAAAATTGATTGTCAAAAGAATTTAGTATTTAGTATTTAGTATTATTAGAAAGTTTCATATTTGAAAGAGAGCATCTTGTAAATAAATCAGCATTCAGGTTCCACAGGGGGTTAATTTTTGTCTTTAATCCTCCTTTGACTGATAAATTTGGCGGAAATAGCTGCAGCAGCATTTCCTTTTGTCAAGGATGCCTTTTTCAAACATTTTAAACTCTGGGGTTATTCATTTGTGATTTTGATTGATGTGCAGAAAGATGGTTTGATTATCACAGTACTTGCTTTTCAAAGCCCTTGTAGCCATAACACAAGCCATCATCCTTAATATCCCTGTTCCATGTTGTCAAAGGTTGGATGATTTGACAGGATCCAGTGGGTCCAAGGACAGTGGGTCCATGTTCCAGTGTCTGCTTTGACATGGTTTCTATGGCCAGATGCCCTTCCTAATGCCAACCACTTTATCGCATGTACTGGGTACTTTTCTTATGCCACCATTAGCTAGCAAGACTCTGAACCCCAAGAGAGGTAAATTCGTGAGAGGATGATGAGTTAACCTATGCGCATTTAAACCAACCAGATCCGGCCCAAAATATACATCTTGCTTTATGTTCAAAACAGCCAAATCTGGCCTTTCACACTTCCTCTAAAATGTCATTCTGAAGATATAGTCACCTTATTGAAATCTTGAAGCTACGAAATAATGTATGATTAATTCAAAAATTTGTGAATAAATAAGCATTAAATGTAATAAAATAATCTGAATGCTAAAGGGTTAAAGAATACAGGAAGAGGCTAGAGCAGAATAGGTTTTTGCAGTAGAGGAGCGACATAGCTACTCACATCATAGAAGGGAAGGTGGGGTTTGATTACAGTGGACATGAGAAGAGATAGATGTAGGGGTGATGAGGTGTCTATGTAGACCCTCAAAGTAGAAAATGAGTTGAAGTAAATGAGGTTAGAGGAAGTAGGAGTGTGGTTGGCTAGATTTTGTCAGTGTTGTGAAGAGTGAGAGATGAGTAATGAGTGACAGGTGTGTGTAAATATAATGAATAAAGAACAGGTGTTGAGAGGGAGATGTAGTGAATGGTGGATAATATGATTGTAGAGAGGTGCTGGTGTTGAAATCAGCACCAGCACCTGAAATCTGTCATGGTCCACCTTGGCATCTTCTCACAATGTGTAATGGTTGATAACATAGTAATTGGTAAGATCTCCATCCCTAGGCAGAAGGTAGAATTTTAACTCGGAACACAAGGTGCCCAAACAAGTTCCATATGAAATCATGTCTAATCCTCTAACAATTTTGCAAAAATCTACTTTTCTTCTCACCCAACTATTCAAGGCATATGGCTTGCTGTTTAGGGTGTTGTGTTCATGATCATAAGATTGTTATTTCGATTCCTGAACCAGGTAGTGCATTATGTTTTTGAGCAAAGCATTTCATTCCGCATTGCTCCAGTCCAGTCAGGCTGACAAAATGAGTAATCCTGCAACAGAGTGATGTTTCATTCAGGGAAGTTATGATCTTAGCCACTTATATACCATGGAAATGAAATAACTGGCTTTATGAGTTCTAGGAATCCAGGCAGATCTTTCGGCTACAAGACCTTTCTCTTCGCTCCCCACTAAACTGGTAACATTACTCATTGAATTTGGGAAAATATAAGACAAATGGTCGCCTTTAGTAGGATTTGAACTCAGAATACAAAGAGCCAGACCAAATACTGCAAGGTATTTAAATTGACACTCTAATGACATTACCAGTTTGCTACCTCTAAAATAAATAGAACTGATATAAATATAAAGTTGTTTTTCTTTATCTATTAACTATATTAGTTCTCCAGTAAAATTACTTAGGTATTTTAGTCATAAGAAATGTTTTGAAATCTAGCCAACATTGATAAATATGTATTCTATATTAAAACCATTTTAGAATGCCAACTGTTTCACAAGAAACACTTCTTATATTCTCAGCAAGAACTTGTAGCAATTTGTAGTATTGGTGTTTTGGTGGTGGTGGCATTGTTTTTTTGACAAATGTTTTTCTTTTGCTTTTTCTATCAGTGATTATTTTTTCTCTCTATATATTTATGTATTTGTGTGTGTGTATACACACATATATTTCACCACGAAGCATATGTGTGTGTGTGTGTGTGTGTGTGTAACATATTCTGTGGAAGAGATTAAGAAAATAACATTTTTAATTTGTCGTTTTCTCCTTTCTTTCCACATATACAAATCGTGCCATGAACTTGTTTGTGTATGTGTGTGCATGGAAGTATATTATTCTGCAAGTACAAGTTCACATGCATTAGTGTAGCTGCATATATATACACACACAAACACGTTCACATTCACAGATATTTACACACAGATATATATAACTTATTTTCACAGCAGGATGCTGGCATCAACGCTTCGAACATTATCCATTTTTTAAAATTCATTTAATAATATTCTATTTATATCAAATTAACTTCATAAATCACACAAATATACAACATATTAGTATATTCCTTGCTTATAGAGGCTGGTGAAACTCTCTCTTCCTCTCTCTCTCTCCCTCTCTCTTGTTGGTTCCTGCACATATATTGCTGCACACTTTTACTTATGTCTTTTCCTCTTTTCTTTCCATCTGTTTTTGTTTGGGGGTTTGCATTTGTGTGTGTTTGCTTTTAATGCATTATAAAACACATAAATATACAAGTACATTTTGACTGCGAAAAAGAAAAATACCTCAGCTCTTTTCCTCTCAATCAATACAACTGCTCGGTTCCCACGGATATTAATCTAGTACCTGATGTTATGGGATTGTGACTAATGAAAGCAAAACGCGAGTCAGGAGAAAGAAGAACTGGCATAACGATCACATACTAACCCTCTCCACTTCCATAGCTCCTCTTACCACTGTATCATTGCTTTTCTCATTTATTTGGCAATCATTAAATTACTTCTTGTTTTATTTCAATATTTTCTAATGTATCCTGGAAACCAACACTTTGCTTTAATAGCCAAACCTCTCTCCAACTCTCCTGATTTTTCCCTTTTATTTTCACCAATGCTAATGTGCTTGGAATTGTCAAGACTGCATCAAAGCCATTTTACAAAAGTAGGGGTTAGTCGAACCCAAATGAACTATATTGATGTATTAAATATTTATTGGTATATTATAATAATAAATGGAACATTCACATCATAAATACTATGGCTATTATGGAGATGAAATTTTTCTAATACTTATAAGGTGTAGAGTATTATTTTTGTTGATATTTCTTTAGGTTTCAACTATTTAATGTGTACTTATTTCTCTTTCCCCTTTCCTGTAGTATAAAATGTCAAAGTTACATAGAGTAGACCAAGTGCAATAAAAATGGCATTTTATTATTTTAAGAATTATATTTACTTAGTTTAAGTTCATTTAAAAAGAAAATATCCTATTAAAAATGAGTAATACATTTTTTTGCTGTATATGATATATAGTAGGGCTGCAGTGTTTTTCTATTTTACCACACACAGTAATAAAGTGGAGAATGTGTTTGGAATTATTACGTATACAAGAAAGAAAGTTTTATATATAGCTATATATATTTTCATCTTCCTTATCCCCCATCCCTCAACTCCCTATTGCTTATCTATTTACCACTCACCTCTTCATCACTCACCTTTCTATTACATGAAAGTTAAAGATAACAACAAGTACTCAGGGCATTGGTTTAATCAAATACACAACTAGTACACATAACTAGTAAACTAGTATTTGTTAGAATACCATTAATGGCATATATATGATAATTCATTAAGATGATAAATTGTTCACCAAGTATTGTAATGTAGAGAGTTTTTTTTTCTTTCTGAATATCACCCTCTGGAATTGGATACAGCCCATCCAATATAATAGTTTGAAGATGTTCTTGGTAAATTAGTTTACAGACAATAATTGCTTTTTAGCAACAGTTCATAAAAGTTTGTAGATTACAAAATACAAGGTATAGATTTGGTACAGATTTCACATAAATTACATGTTGAGACAGTCTCAGCTGACTGTATTTGACAAATGCTAATATGTGTGTGTGTGTGTGTGAGAGAGAGAGAGAGAGAGAGAGAGAGAGAGAGAGAGAGAAAGAGTCAGAGAGACAGACAGACTGTCCATAACAAACAACCTTCTAAATTACTGTTGTAGTGTCTTTTAGTGTGAACTAGTGACTAATATGTATGTGTATGTATGTGTGTGGATAAAAAACAACATCTTTCAGTTTCTGTCTACCAAATACTCACACAATGCTTGGGTCAGCCTGGAATTATAGTAAAAGAGACTTGCTCAAGGTGCTACACCATATGACTGAACTCACAGCCACATTTTTGGGAGGTAAATTTCTTAACCACACAGCTGTGTCTGCATCTTTTATGCTTAGGTATTTAGAATTCACAAACTGGCAGGTTTTGTGCATATTTGTATGAAACATAATGGTTTCCTCTGAATATGCAAAGACAAACATACAACACACCTCACAAACTATCCATAGAATAAATTTTAAGACATAATATAAATTAGATGTGAAATAGATTTCAGGAGATAATGTTTTTGAAATTTATTATGAAATATACTCTAAGGAACAGGGTTTTCTTTGATTTATATACTATTTTTGAGTATGTTACTTCCTTTATAGCATTTGAATTTTTGTATTTTGCAAGATTCTTGCCATAAAAAATGTATTGAAACAGATATAGCAACAGCTGTTGTTGCATGTTGGAAGGGTCATTTTGTCAGTAAAAAGACTTGCACTGGTTCTATTTCACTTATTGTTATTATCGTTAGTCAACTAGTTAACTAATTAACCTGTTTAATCATTTGATTAGTCATTTGGTCAATTAATCGGCCAGCTGGTTTGTCAGAATCCTTTGAAAGGAATGTCATTGATGAATTTACAAGTGGAATCAAAAGAACTTTGACAAGCTAGAGATTAATTGATATAGTGATTAATAAAGCAATCAATTAGTTAATTGGTTTAACTAGTTGATTAATAATAATGACAAGCATGTGTTTCTTATAGGCAACATAATTCTTTTCTATTTTGTCATAAGGTTAGAAAAACTATGGATACAAGCTAAGTAAAATTGTGGCCAATTTTACAGGTATGTTCTTTGTGGCCATGCTCCCCCCACACCACTCATATACACACACAATTCTGAATTTGCTTGATGGAAACTGTACAACACTCTTCATATATATATATATATATATATATATATATATATATATATATATATATATATATATATATATATAAGCAATGTTAATTCTCTAAATGAAGTATTAACAGTAACTGCACGATAAAGTGTAGTATATTGCCACTTAAGTGTGGCTGACCCCTAGGGGTGGATGTTACTGTTGCTTTTAGCCCCAGGAGGACATCTCCTCCATATATGCATATATATGTAAATAGAGAAAGAGAGAGAGGACATGAAGGATTTGTGTCAGGATGGCTCAATGCTCAAATAGGTGCACCACCAAATTTCCAGCATGAAGAGCAGTTAAAGTTGTAGTTATGTGATTGCCTTGTTCAAAATTGCTAGAAGTGGCTTCCCTTTGAGTCAGTAGATGTAAGTTAAAGTAGTGAGAAAAGGCAAACAATTAGACAAGGCTTGACAAGAACATTTAATTTGGTTATAAAATGACGTTTCGACTACAGATTCATTTAATCCATGTTAACATAGAAAATCAGATGCAATAATTAACAAACATGTTATTTCTGTGATATTTCTAAGGTTTCACATTCAATTTCCAGATTTTTTCAAGATCAGATATTGTTTTCTTATATCTTGAGACTTTCACATATTGTTAGAGCAAGTTTTTTTTTTTAACGTTTTTCTTTCTTTTTTTACAATTGGTTGCCCTTTCTACTCCTAAGCATTCAACTGTGAACATTAGAGGAGTCAGCTATTTTTTCAAATACTCTGACTTGCACACATCAAAACAGCTGTGACACTATGATGTACACAGAGAGAAATAAATAAATAAATAAATATAGAACTTAAGAAAAGAAATAAGTATTCTATCTGTTTTTCATAAAGTAAAATTTCTCTGTTGAATATTTCTAAGTAAAGAAGAATCTTCAGTCGACCATTAGAATTCTACAAAGAAGGAAAAAAAAAAAGACTCAGAAGAACAACAAACTTTTGTTTTATTTTTATTGTTTATTATTTAGGCTTCTTACTTCACTGTTGTGCTTCATTTCAAATGATTTCTGTTTGGCTTTTTGTCTTTACTTTCTTTTTTCATAATATATTTTATTTATGTTTTTGACTATTTTCTATTTCATTGTGACGTACAACTGAGTTTCTTAATATTTAATAACTGTAGGCCTAGACACATACACACACATGCATATAGAGATACATTTAAACACATAGACATGTGTGTGTATATGTGTGTGTGTGTGCGTGTGTGTGTGTTTGGAAATATGTTCTCTACACTCACATATACATGTGCATATGCATATAGAGATAAATCTGAACATATATATATATATATATATATATATATATATATATATATATATATATATATATACTTTCTACACATAGATGCATGCACACATCTATGAGGAGAAATTTAAACAAATATGGAGAGATAGATACATACATACATACATACATGCATACATACTTACATACGGACATACTGCATACATAATATATATATGTTTGAAAATGTATTCTCTACATACAAATATACACACATATAGATATATATATGTATGTGTGAGTGTGTTTGAAAATCTCTTATCAGTAAACACAAGCATGCACACACACACACACACACACAAATGCATAGGGCAAATCACATTGAATTTCTAACTTAAATAAATTCCACACTTCAGAAAACAGTTATTAACAGCCCCAGCCCAACTCTGACCAACCGGCCACTCTGCCTCCTCCATACTCCACTTCCTCCATTCAAAAGAAATTACTGACAATGAGCAATCTGCTCATGTTGTTTTGATGCTTTATCATTATTTTTATTATTATCGTTATTGTTATTATTGTTGTTGTTATCATTGTTTATATTGTTATTATTATCATTATTGTTATCACTATTCAGTATTCTTTTTCTTTATTATTATTATTATTATTATTATTATTATTATTATTATTATTATTATTATTGTTGTTGTTGTTGTTGTTGTTGTTGTTATTTATTTATTTATTTTATATATAATCTTTCGGCTGGCACTTGCCAAAACCTTCTGAATTGTATTTTCCTATCATTTTTTGTCTTGATTTTGTTATAATTTTATATTGTTTGTCTTTCTTTATGAATGAAATTCAATATACACCAGTAACCCAGACACATATTAAGGCAAAGATATTGAATGAGCTACAAACACAGAAAAAAAAAAATGTCTTCACTTATTCAGTGGTTGGGTTTGGAAAGATAATATTAAAATTTTAGATGGGTGAGTTGGTACATATGGTTGAAAGCCAAACTAGATGCTTCTCTGCAAATGAGTAGGGGTTAAATCTGACATTTAGCCATGTAGCAAATAGTAAAAATGAAAATAACACAGAAAACACATGCATATGCATACAGAGATTCATATGAGCATATTTGTACACAGGCATACACACCTACCTATAGTCAAAATTACATTCACATACACACACAGAGACTCACATAAGCACATTCACACACACATACATACACACCCACATTTTAATATACACAAACAGATAGCCAGATACATAATTAAATAAAATGATGATATGTTTATAGATTGGAGAGAGACGAGCAGTCCAAATGCTTTCAGCTGTCAAACTTGAGTTTATTCTTTAAATTTCTTATCTTTTCGGGGTTCAAGTTGACTTTATATTCTGCTAAGATAATCATTACCACCATCACCGTCATCATTTTTTTACTGTCCAGACAGTAAATTTATTGAGGTAGATTTTCTACAGGTTGGATGCCCTTTCTGTCACCAGCCCTCACCAGTTCCTAAGCAAGATCATACTTCCCCATGACCAGACATATTTTCATGGAAGACTAGAAATAACTTAACATTATTTGTATGATGCATGCTTATAACTGTTACATGATATCCTGACAAGGATATACATACATACACACATATTTATATATATTAGATATTAGTGATAGAGGCAATATCATTACTGAATGGTAATCTTCACAATCTACTTATGGCAGTGAGCTGGCAGAATCATTAGCATAAGGCAAAGTGCTTAGTGACAATTCGTCTATTTGTATTATTTAAGTGCAAATTCTGCCAATTGATTTACCCCCTATCCAGAATTGCTGGCCATGTACCAAAACTTGAAATCTTTACAGTCTACTTAACATGAATGCTTTATAAGGGCATCATAGTACTGCTATAGTCACCTTGAGAAAGTATTTTGAATAGCTGTCCAGTGTATAAAAGCACAGATATCAACCATAGATGAGAAATTTTAAGTACCAGTGCAGGAACTGTTGTATCCTGTTGTTGTAGCTCATCAGCAACAGATATCTGCTACAGCATTATATTACTCCCATAATACATCCTCATTAAGTAAGATATAAAGGTTGCTATTTGGTAATAATATTGCCTCCATTGCTAATATCTAATTTTTAACCAGTTTGCTGAACTTCTTTGGTACGAGGATGCTTCATGGGATAATGGGTTATCATTGGTCAGATTTTGTATCCAACCAATCACTACTCGGAAACTGGGATGCATCCAGCTATTTGTATGACTTGGTAGCACCAGCTCAGACTGTTTGGCCATATTGCTCAATTTCCTGAGTTAGACCCTGCTTACCATGTTCTCTTTACTGAGGATCCAGCTGGGTTGATGACTCATGTTGATCAACCACATGCCACATGATCATGGTAGACAAGAAGGTATCTCATAGAGATGGGGATTGACTGGGATTCTGCCTGACAGGTTGCCTGGGAGGACCCAAGAATACACAAATAAGTGGTGAATGCAGCAGTGTGCTGAAACATGCTCCAACATCTGACCTGACATAGCTGATTGTTAGTGGCACCAGTTACTGAATAGTCACTGGTTCTCTATATATCAGTAGAAAGAGTTGACTAGCATGTGGTGTTAGTGGATGCTTGCTGCTGATGAGGCACAAGACACACTAAAATCATGTGATACAACATTTCTGCCACAAGTGCTTGTTGTTTCTCATCTGCAATTGGTATCTCTGGGATTTTTATACACTAGGCAACTATAAGAGAGACTGACAGCCTCATAATGAATACTGCAGTATTGTGGTGCTCCTATAATCTACAGGGTGTCCACAAAATCTGGGTACATGGGGATGAACACATACATTAAGAAATTATTTCTTATATTTAATTGTTTATGTTATGACTTTATTTACTCCATGTACTCACATGGGGATTAACACATACTTTAAGAAATCATTATTTCTTATATTTAATTGTTTGTTATGATTTTATTTACTCCATGTACCCAGACTTTGTGGACACCCTGTATAATACGACATGAAGCAAAATATAAAGATTTTATGTATATTTCTATATATATATATATATATATATATATATATATATACTTTTATATGTCTCAGCTCAAAGGCTATGGCCATACTGGAGCACAGTGGCTATTCTTATGTGAATGGCTTTTGGTGAAGGTGGGAGTTAAGTATTGTTGCCCTCTTTTGAGTTAATTATATGTATGTATGTATATATATACATATGGCATGCTTGTTACAGGATCACTCTACAAATCTACTCATAAGCTTTTGGTTAGCCCAGGGCTACTGTTGAAGGTAGTATGTCACACTCTGGTATTGAACCTGAAACCTCATGGTTGGGAAGCAAACTTCTTAACCATACAGCCATGTCTGTAATATTTGGGGTTCAAAACAATTCACTATACGTTTTTTTTTTCTTTTTCAGATTTTGTGTCAGAAAACTTACACAAATATGTGTGTGTGTGTGTGTGTGTGTGTGTGAGTGTGTGTGTGTGTGTGTGTGTAAGGCTTTTTTCAAGTGTAAAACTCAAAAGCTGTATTGATAAGATATTGAATTTCCAATAACAAGATCATAAGTTCAAAATCCACTACAAA
>NC_142937.1:68788564-68793564 GCF_046866305.1 Octopus bimaculoides | reverse complement strand
GGGAGGATTGTATTTAGATCACTTTAACCCTCTGGTGTGGAGGCGCAATTGCCCAGTGGTTAGGGCAGTGAACTCGCGGTCATAGGATCGCAGTTTCGATTCCCAGACCGGGCGTTGTGAGTGTTTATTGAGCGAAAACACCTAAAGCTCCATGAGGCTCCGGCAGGGATGGTGGCGAACTCTGCTGTACTCTTTCTCTCACTCTTTCTTCCTGTTTCTGTTGTACCTGTATTTCAAAGGGCCAGCCTTGTCACACTGGGTCACGCTGAATATCCCCGAGAACTACGTTAAGGGTACACGTGTCTGTGGAGTGCTCAGCCATTTGCACGTTAATTTCACGAGCAGGCTGTTCCGTTGATCGGATCAACTGGAAGCCTCGACGTCGTAAGCGACAGAGGGCCAACACACGTATATGTATGTGTATGTGCATGCACACATGTGCTCATGAGTGTGAATATGTCTGTATGTATATGAATACCTGTGTACATACTTGCATACATACATATACAAAGATACATGTGTGTGATCAGGATTTAGATAAAAACTATTTATTGAGTGCTTTTATCTCATTCAGGGATACACAAGGAATCCTTTCATCTGAAAGGGATGAAAGCACTAAACATAGTTTTTATCCAAATCCTGACTACTCCCTGTTTTCTTTGTATATAAAATTTGTACACTACTTCAAACAATCTATACATTCATATATATATATATATATATATATATATATGAGTGGTTGGCGTTAGGAAGGGCATCCAGCTGTAGAAACTCTGCCAAATTAGATTGGAGCCTGGTGTTGCCATCCAGTTTCACCAGTCCTCAGTCAAATCGTCCAACCCATGCTAGCATGGAAAGCGGACGTTAAACGATGATGATGATGATGATGATGATATGTGAAACTCAGAGTAACAGTCTTTTGTTATATTTCTGCTGCTTTTAAATAAAGTATATATATATATATATATATATATGATGGACTCTCTCATCGGTTTCAACATATCAGGATCCAACAACCTACATTTTCTTTATCAGTTGCGATGCTTATGTCAAACATGACATTTAAGTCCCAAAATTTTATGTAACCCCAGCTGCCAAAAAAATTGATAAACTTAGAAAATACTGTTGTAAAATTTTCCAATTGTTGAATCATTCATTATAGTTGAATCTCAGCTAAATATTGTTAATTTCTTATGTCACACCTACTTCAATAACTCCCAGTATTTTCTTTACGATGGTCTCCAATGAACAACTCCTCTATATAGACAAATAAGCAAACCCTCCACATAACAAACCATTTAGTTAAGAATGCTCCCAGATATAGTTCTGATCTCTCTTTCATTGAGTCCATTTTCAAAAATATTTCACAATTCTATAATGATGTGCTAATATGAAATGGAGTCACTGGAAAATTATATCATGGTCCCAGGAAATACACAATGATGGAAATCCAGATATTTGTCTTCTATCAAAGTTTTGTGAGTGGGTTTGATTGATAGAAACTGAAAAAAGCCCATTGTGTGTGTGTGTGTGGGGGGGGTTGTCTGCTTGACAAACATTGTTGGTTTGTCTCTCATCCCTTAACCTAACAATTTAAGAAATGAGACTGAGTGAATAAGCACGAGGCTTTAAAAAAATAAGGACTAGGGTTGATATGTTTGATTAAAATTCTTCAAGGAAATACCCCAGCATGACTAAAACAAGTAAAAGATAAAAGAAATGATATACACACATGCACACACACACACACACACACATGCATCATCATCATCATCATCATCATCGTTTAACGTCCGCTTTCCATGCTAGCATGGGTTGGACGATTTGACTGAGGACTGGTGCAACCGGATGGCTACACCAGGCTCCAATCTAATTTGGCAGAGTTTCTACAGCTGGATGCCCTTCCTAACGCCAACCACTCAGAGAGTGTAGTGGGTGCTTTTACGTGTCACCCGCACGAAAACGGCCACGCTCGAAATGGTGTCTTTTATGTGCCACCCGCACAAGAGCCAGTCCAGGGGCACTGGCAACGATCTCGCTCGAAAACCCTACAAGGCCAGTCAGGCGGTACTGGCAACGGTCATGCTCAGGATGGTACATCTTATGTGCCACCCGCACAAGAGCCAGTCCAGGGGCCCTGGCAACGATCTCACTTGGGTTGCCGGGTCTTATATATATATATATGCACACACTCAAACATATAATTATATATCCACCCACCACACACACACACACACACACACACAAACGTATTTGCACAAAATCAAGCAAATACATGCATTGCATTTAGAGAATGTTCTTTTGTAGATGTTTCATTTATTTTTTTCCTTTATGTTAATTATCAATTACTTGCAAAGTGAAAGATCTTGTTAACATCAGATTTTATTAAAAAACAAGTTAGTCTTCTTTCCTTTTATCTGGTCCTTCATGTATAAACATGACAGCCAAATCTACAACAACTATATTTTATTACAAGTATTCATTTAGTCCATTTGATTTCTCAATTTATTGATTGTTTATGGATCTGAAGTTTTGTTTTATATTTTCTTTACAGTTCAATTTAAAACATTTCCCTTCTTTTATATTTCTGTTATGATGATAAGTACACATAACAGTGCAATAGCTTTCCTAGGATATATATTATGGGGTAGCCCCTGCATATAAGGTTAGCATTGGGTTCCTAGAACCGTGAGATCTGCACGGTGTCATCATCATTATCACCACCATCATTTTAATGACTATGCATGTATGGGTCAGATGGAGTTTACTGAGGCAGATTTTACTATTGCTAGATACCATTTCATGTTGTTATTCCTCACTTGTTTCCAAGTAAGGTAATATTTCCCTATGGCCAGATATGATTTTGCAGAATATTGGAAATGAATGACATTGCTTATGTGGCAGTGACACTCATTAACAACTAACATGCATTGTCAAGACAAGAAAGCACCCCCCCCCCCCCCTCACACACACACAGATGTGTGTATGTGTGCTAAGAAGTTTGTGTGCATGGTAAGAACCTATTTCATATCCCACCAAACAGATAACAACACCTTACGTGGGTAAAAATCTTCTTCTGGGGTTCCGATGTTTCTCCTTTCCCTACCCACTGTTTTTGGTGCTTGACATTTTTATAGAGAACCCATTTCTTGTCACCAGTCACTGTTTGGTTGAAAAAAGATTCATTTGTGAGATGTAACAGCAAAGAAGAGCACACATTCACTCTCTCTACACAATTAAACTCAGAAATTTGCAAGGAATCCATTGACCCAATTTGCTGACTTTTCCAGTGGCATGCAGGTGTCGATGAATGGTTGAATGACCAAATCCAAGCTTCCCTGCTCGTTCCTCAACAGTGACGATGGGATTTTGTTCCACCAGGGTCTACAGGATGTCCTCGTTGAGCTCTACAGATCTTCCATGACAAGGCTCGTCTTCTAGGCTGTAGTTTCCAGCTCAGAATTTCTGGAACAACCATTGACATTGGCTTATATGTATTGTCCGATCCCTATATACTGCATTAATATTCCTCACACTTTCCAATGTGTTGTTGCCTTTATTGAACTCATAAAGCAAAATATGCCGAGTATGCTCCTTTGTCACTTCCATTATAGCTTTGAAAAAATAACTGTTAAAAATCGAATTGCTCTCTTCAAAACTTGCACTAAGAATAAGGACATGGTAAAGTTACTACCTGCCTTTATAGCAAAAAGATGCAGGTAGGTTATCTCATCCCCCTCCAACTTTTAGTTCATGCAATTGAAAAACAGCATTATTTATAAGATGACCCTATATACATACATATATATATATATATGTTTGCACACATCTGATGGGCTTCTTTCTGTTTCTATCTATTGACTCCAATTACATGGTTTTGGTTGATCCAGAGCTATAGTAGAAGACACGAAAATACTTGCCCAAGATGCTCTGTAGTTGGACTAAATCCAAAAGCATGTTGTTGAGAAGCAAACTAAAACTGACTCCCATGTCTGCACTGGTTGTATTTTCATGAAATAACATAGACCTAAATATATACACCTGTGTGTGTGTGTGTGTTTAGGTGTAAGGCCAACTACTTAAAATACCCATACTTGACTAGTACTTAGTTTCAATTTTATCAGCTCCTGTGAGATGTAAGGCAAAGTTGACCTCCTTAGAATTTGAACTCAGAGTGCAGAAACTCAAAGCAAATATTACAATGCATCATGTCTAACACTGTAAGAACTCCTCTGAGTACTGCCCAAATTACCAGAATAACAGAATTATGGTTTATTATATGTATCGTAAATAATGGTATATTTTATTTCTCCTAAATAATTGACCAGTTGACAGTAAATATAAAATTGTGGTCTAAAATCAACAACTCACAATTTGTGTGTCTTAATTAATAATTCTTTTCGTTTTTCCTCTGGATATACACTCATTTAATTACTATTATAAGAAAGCTATTACTGCTGCTGTTGTTGTTGCTGAGTTTTCTTTTCTTATTCTCATTGTTTATCTTGCTGCTCTTGTCAGTGTTACTCTTGTTCAGTTGTTTATTAGGTTTACTATATATATACTATAACTATGAAACCACAGACATCACCCTCAAGTGCATATGACTTGGTAGCTTGTACTGTGCTTTCATTAATTGTTTTAGGTTCCAGCAGACATAGATAATCTTTTGGCCCTCCCAGCCCTTCATCCAGTGCAAAACTGATGATATGACAGCTGGAGGGAGAAAAAGCTACATCAATACTCATATGATGATTATTTTCAGTTGAGTATGTCGAAGCAATGTGAAATGAAGTGTCTTGCTGAAGGTCACAGTGCACCAGCTGATCCCGAAATTGAACCCATTATGTCATGATCATGAGCTCAACAGCCTATTCAACCACTTAGCTAAATACCTTCACGTTACTACTACCATGACTACCATTATTCCTTTCCTCATTATCTTTCATCCTTTGGAGCGTGACAAAATAAGTACCAGTCATGCACTGGAGTTCATGTAA
>NC_142937.1:68781064-68783564 GCF_046866305.1 Octopus bimaculoides | reverse complement strand
TATAATGTTATTAATCACAGCTAAATTTACTTTGAGTCCTATTATTAATAGATACTAATTTATCTATTCCACAATGCTTCTATATTTGCATTCTAAACGTCACTATACTTTTAGTTTTATTCTAAATACACAAATATGAGTCATATAGGAATACTCTAAATATGATTTAATTTTACCTAGACACACTTGCCTTCCTTTAACCCATTAGGATATAAACCAACCATATCTCATTCAAATATTCTACTTGTTTTATGTTAAAATTGGCCAAATCTGGCCCCTCACACCTACCCTACAGTATCATTATAAAGTTAAACAATCACATCTTTGAAATCTCAAAGCTACAAAATAATTCATGATTAATTCAAAACAATGTGAATAAATAAGCATTACATTTGACAGAGAAGTCTGAATGCTAAAGGGTTAATGATAACTGGAATTATTTTTAGTTAAATCAATACTATTAAAATACTGGTATTTCATTGACAAATCAATGTTATGTACATGATTGACTCCTGGCAGCATTGAACTAAATACAATGATTGATTAAAATTTTCTGTCTACTATTTGTACAACTTTTAAAAATGAATTTTCCATTGTGTGTATTGAAGGCTACATTCTAGAGATATGAAAGGTAAAATTTAATTCTAGTTGGAGATACACTTGGAATAATGAAGCTAAAAATTTTGAAGTAAGAAGCCTGGTTCTGCTATATATATATATAGATATTTTGATAACTCAATAACAGGGATCATAAAACATTCCATTAATTTACTAAAACAAAATACCTGTAATAATTCAGGTTTATAATTAAGTCTCACATAACTTCCAAAGAATAGATTTCTATATTAGCAGCTGACAGGAAAAGCTGTTTTACTGTGGATAAATTTTCAACAGTCAAAGAGGTGCATTGAAGTTTTGCTTATCATTGTTATGAAACACTTGAAGAAATTTAAAATACTTAAATAGTGTGTACAAGATAGAACACTTTCACATCTTTCAATAAGCAATTTCTTCTTAGTTGTTAATATCTGATATAATTCATCTACACATAGTTTGAACTAGCATCATTAATTTTGTACGATCTAGCATGATTAAGTATTTTCCAATTTTAAGTTGTATAATTTCTTACTGTCCTTCAATTTCCAAACTAGTTTACTTATACTAGTACTGTTAAACCTATGTCTATTCCTAAAGGTGTACTCATGGTTTGCAATCCATTTTTTAATAAAATTTTCTGTTGACCCTATGTAAAAATAATTTTCCCATTCTGAATCAACCCTAAATCTATAGACAATATTGTTCTATTAACAAAAATTATTAAAATAACATTTATCCTTACATCTGCCATCACAATTTCTAGCTAGATCATTCTCTGTAATAGTATTATTATTTCTATTATTGTAATATTTGTCTAATCTTATATTAGTAAAAGAAGAGATAATTCTAAACAAATTATAGATACTGAAAAATCTATTGTAATCCATTTATTATTAATTATTTTATTATATTTATGTTCTTTATTAAAGTGCTTAGATATAGATCTGTAAAAAAGCTTGACCAAATCCGTTTTTACTTGTAGTGCTTTAGGAAGGATAAGCCAAATATAATTATCGTTATTATAATTAACATCATTACATGTATCTAGGTTGGCATATGGCATATACTTATTATCCTTAGACTTGAGTCTATTTATAAGTCTATTTTTGTACAGGATATAGTTACTACACTTGTTCCTATTCATTTTATTACTATTGTTAATCATATCATAACTACTTACGAATAAATTGGATACATTTCTACTATTAGATCCACTCACTTCGTTGTCAACCAGTTTTCCATTATTATAATAAGATTTATTATTTCAGTTCCCATTCTTTTTACAATATGCTATTCCGTTCCAGTATCCTGTTTTTTTAAGGGCCTCATTATAATATTCGGTGTTATTATTAAAGATTTCCTCATTAGAGGATAAACAAGAAACACGTTTTAAAATATTATTAACCAAAGTTCTTGTGATTTCTTTAGGATGGTTACTATGTAAGTTGAAATATTTAAAATTATTGTTGGGCTTATGTTATGGACTGTATAGGCCAGTAATAAGGTTCAGATTAACATCCAGGTAATGAACTGAATCATGTCCATTTACTATAGAGATAGGTAAACCAAATCTTTTAAAAAAATTATGGAATTTTTTCATATATAGGTTTATTTTTCTATTGGATTGACTATTAATCAAAAATAGTGTATCATCTCTATTGCGTCCACCTTTAATGTTTGGAAATTCATTATGGAAATGATGTAGTATGTATATATATTAAGTAGAAAAATGTGAGCAAGAGAAATAATATTCTTAAGATTAGAAACCTGGAAAAGTTCAGGAAAATCATTACATCTGGTAAAGAACATTTTTACTTAAAATATTTCAGCTAAGGATAAAATTTCAAATAATATGCTTAGCTTTAGAAAGTATTAGCTTATATTAAAGCTAAAACTTTTATTA
>NC_142937.1:68773564-68776064 GCF_046866305.1 Octopus bimaculoides | reverse complement strand
ATTACTAAGGTATAATCAACTAATTCCCTCCCCTCAAATTACTGGTTTTGTGCCAAAATTTTGCAACCATGGTTATTATTATATTTGTTGTTTTGCTCATTTCTAACACTGCAGATGTATTACAGTGTCATGTGTTCACTACTAGAAAACTGAGGTAACACCAATTACTTTTCAACCACTCTCCAGAGTATACAATCTGTTCCAAGGAGTGCTGTTTTATGCAAGTGCTCCTTCTGTATTGTAACCCTTATTTCTTCAATGTTCTTCTCAAGATTATTACTCATTTCTCCTAAGGCTGTAACAGTTATTGGTATTATTCTCACCCTTTTCAGTGACTTCAAAAAAAGAAAAAAACTGGACCCATGAATATTTTATGGAATTCATAGTAAACCTATTGGGTTATTTCTGAAAATTTTATCCAAAATACCTGAAAGCATAGCCTGTGTTGTTTCTGTATGGAAAGATAGTTGCTCATCTGCTACTCATTGAAAAGTGAAGGAAATTGGAATACAATGATTACTTAATGCACTTTATATATACACTTTATGCACAATTTCATAGACTTAATACACAGCGCTCATAAAATAAATATTCAACCTTATTTTCCATTTTTCCATTTAGCAAAAAAAAAAATCCCCATACATATGATACAACCTTTCGTTAAATTGCATATATCTGCCACATAAGCATGAATATTTCACAGAATTGCACGTATATACCTGCGTTAAGTGGTAGGTGATATAAAAAACTTAGTTCAAGAAAAAATCTACACTTTTCACTATTCAGTCACCACCATCACTTCCACCACTTCCATTGCCACCGCAACCTCCACCACTTCCATCTCCACCAGCACCAGCACCACCACCACCACCATAATCATCATCTCCCTCCCTCCTCTCCATCTGTGCCATTTTGTCATCAGAACATCATCCCTCTGCTAAAATTATTATGTTTCCACTACATCATGTTATGGATGTTTCTTTCTCACTTTTCTCTCCCCTTTTTCTTTCTCCTCTCCTTCTCTTCAGCTAATCACATGAAAGCCCTCTACCTCATGTCATGGACACTTCTCTCTCCTTCTTTTTCTCTCTCCCACTTTTACTCCCTCCCACTTTTACTCCCTCTCTCTTTTTCTCTTTTTCTCTAATCACAAGAAAGCATTACCAACAGACAAAGAAACGCAATGACAAGAAGAATTATTATAAGATTGTTATAATTATTTTTATTATTATTATTATAAAGGTGGTTGGCTGGTAGAATCATTAGCAATTCTGGCAAAATTCTTGACAGCATTTTGCACATTTTTACACTCTGAGTTCAAATGCTGATGAGGTCAACTTTGTCCTTCAGGGTCGATGAAATAACCACCAGTCAATCACAGGATGATGTAACTGACTAGTTCCTTCCCTTGAAATTTGATTTCTTGTGCCTATAATTGAAAGGATTATTATTATTATTATTATTATTATTATTATTATTATTAAGGTGGAAAGTTGGCCGTCATTGGCATGCCAGGCAAAATACTTAGCAGCATTTCACCCGTCACTATGTTCTGTGTTCAAATTCTGCTGAGGTTGACTTTGCCTTTCATCTCTTCGAGCTTGATAAATTGAGTACCAGTGAAACGCTGGGGTCAGTGTAATTGACTAGTCTCTTTCCCAAAAATTTCAAGACCTTGTGCCTTCAGCAGAAAGGATTATAATTAAGGCAGTGAGCTGACTGAACTGTGAACATGCCAGACAAAATGCTTGGCAGCATTTCATTGGGTTTTATGTATTCACCTCAAATTCTGCTAAGATTGACTTTGCCCTTCATTCTTTTGGGAACGATAAAATAAATAGCAGTCAAGTACTGGAGTTGATGCAAAACTGCTGGACTTGTGCCAAAATTTGAAATCATTCTTATATTTCCTTTACACTTTTTGTATGCTATTTTTCTAGCATTATATCTGCCATCAGAGTGATGAGTCATTCCTTTTCACTCAGTTTGGCTTGTCTGAAGGTGATACATGACTTTGAAACTAGTGAGTAAAGAGCCATGACACCAGCTTAAATAAACTGATATAATCTACATTTGTATTGAGTAGTTGCCCTGCAGATCTTTACTTAACAGTGGATGTATATAAATACACAAACACACACACACACACATATATATATATATATCATGGTACTCCAACGCTTATGACAATGAGGTTTCCAGTTGATCCGATCAAGGGAACAGCCTGCTTGTGAAATTAACATGTAAGTGGCTGAGCACTCCACAGACACGTGTACCCTTAAC
The DNA here is from genome assembly GCF_046866305.1 of Octopus bimaculoides. Classification (NCBI taxonomy): domain Eukaryota; kingdom Metazoa; phylum Mollusca; class Cephalopoda; order Octopoda; family Octopodidae; genus Octopus; species Octopus bimaculoides. Next base: position 68,773,781 of record NC_142937.1, on the reverse strand, counting down.
ATAGTTCTCAGGAGATTCAGCATGACACAGCATGTGACAAGGAGTGACAGAAAGTTGTAGTGGAAGAATAGAGCAGGGTTCGCCACTATATCCTGCCAGAGCCACATGGAGCTTTAGGTGTTTTCACTCAATAAACACTCACAATGCCTGGTCTGGTAATTGAAACCGCAATCATATGTCCACTGCCCTAAACACTTAGCCATTTCGTCTCCACTAT